>NC_050182.1:7357131-7374631 GCF_008315115.2 Sander lucioperca | reverse complement strand
CTTAGAGCGCCTTTAAAGCATGTAAACATGTTCTAGTAGAAAACACAAAATACATAACTAAGTATGAACCTAAAACGGTTGATAATAGGTCTCCTTTAAGCTCAGTTCAGAGACTAAGTTGAACTTCATGACGCAGGCTTCTGGTGTGAAGACATTTTCAACTTGCTGCCACGTAAACAGATGAACTTTGAACTCTTACCGTGACGTTTTAAAACAAACTGTTACTAAGGTGTTTGCCAGGCAGTTTCTTATCAACATGGGGACTTTTTTAGATGTTTTGTCATAATGCACTGAGCTCCATCTGAATGTAAAATAACTGCGAGGTTAATGTGCACAAAGAAGCACAATTTTCTCCAAACGATGCCACGTACAGTGTATTTGCTCAGTTTAAACTCTCTGTTTGTATCTTCTCAAGATTTTTTTACTGCTCACTGAAAAACATTCTTTATAATGTCATTTGTGAATGTCACCAAAACTCCGAAATAAATACATGTGAATATCAGGATTCACTTTGGACCACTAAAAGATGAAAATATCTCTGATTTGTTTTTGTATTCACGTGTCTGAGCTCACTAACTCCACTCAACGGGGAAATTTAAAATAAAAAAAAGTCTGTTGCCATGTAAGCAACTCTGGAAAACATTTTTAATTTCTTCTGTTGCTGTTTAAACCCTTAGATCCCCTTAATTTAAAGATTGCATTTATTCAGAGGTAGGGTTGGGTACCGAAACCCGGTGCTTATACGGCACCGGTGCCTTAACGACCGGTATCTACCGGACCGAATAGTAACGCGAATTTCGGTGCCTCATTTCGGTGCTACTGAAATGCCAGCGCTGCTCTCTGATGCTCTGAAACGGACGTTAGAGGCAACAGGAGCATCGCTGCACGTGACGCTAGTTAACACCACACTTGGCAGCAGGTAACGTTAGCCTACCGTTAGCTAGCAGCTGGATTAAACACGGTTAAAATGCTGACAGCTAACGTTAAACGGTGTGACTTTATTTCCCTGTAGAGGATTCCAACACTGGGACGTAACAGTCTGCAGCCGCCGTTGTCGGAAAAACAACACAGACGGTGCGTTCACTTGAAACTCGCCAGCCTCGTGGTGCATTCAAAGTTATTGTAAAATACCCTTTTTCCATCTAGTGGTTGTTTTTGTTGTTTACCAGCAATGTACTGGTTAAATAAGTTATTGCTATAAGTTATACATTTTCAATAAATCATTTAATTTTGACCATATGGCCTTAGCAATAAACAAGCCGTTCTTTAATGTCGCCGACTGCCGTTTTGTGCTCCTTTTTTAAATATAAACATTAGTGCTGTCAAACGATTAAAATATTTAATCACGATTAATCGCATTAATGTCATAGTTAACATGTCATTAATCGCACATTTTGATCTATTCTAAATATCCCTAGATTTCTTTTTGTCCCATTAATTTTTTTTTCTCATTTTAATGCTCTTATCAACATTGAAAAGTGGATCGGCCTGGCTTTGTGCTTTTGTCGCCTGGCTTTGACGAGGGGGTGGAGAATTGGCATCAGCTGTGTGCTCGGCCATCAGCCGTGTACTCGGCCATCAGCTGTGTGCTTGACCATCAGCTGTGTGCTTGGCCATCAGCTGTGTGCTCGGTCATCAGCTGTGTGCTTGACCATCAGCTGTGTGCTCGGTCATCAGCTGTGTGCTCGGTCATCAGCTGTGTGCTCGGTCATCAGCTGTGTGCTTGACCATCAGCTGTGTGCTTGACCATCAGCTGTGTGCTTGACCATCAGCTGTGTGCTTGGCCATCAGCTGTGTGCTCGGTCATCAGCTGTGTGCTCGGTCATCAGCTGTGTGCTTGACCATCAGCTGTGTGCTTGACCATCAGCTGTGAGCTCGGTCATCAGCTGTGTGCTTGGCCATCAGCTGTGTGCTCGGCCATCAGCTGTGTGCTCGGTCATCAGCTGTGTGCTCGGTCATCAGCCGTGTGCTCGGCCATCAGCTGTGTGCTCGGCCATCAGCTGTGTGCTTGGCCATCAGCTGTGTGCTTGGCCATCAGCTGTGTGCTCGGCCATCAGCTGTGTGCTTGGCCATCAGCTGTGTGCTTGGCCATCAGCTATGTGCTTGGCCATCAGCTGTGAGCTTGGCCATCAGCTGTGTGCTTGACCATCAAGTGGTATTTCAGACTGGACGTGCTGCGATGATAGCTCAGTTCACAACGACAAAACACACAGATCACTTTGGTCTTGTCAATCTTATTGGCATCCATTTCGGCGTCTCACACTCGCCACCCCCTCAAAACGTAACGTTAGCCTACTACTCTTTGGCCGGCTCTGGTCTGTTGTTGTGTTTCCGGTCTAGCTAGATCCGGTGTGGTGTTGTAGTTTTTCTAACGTTACTAGTTGTTGCAACAGCATGTGGAAAAAAAACTACAAAGTTTGCTAGGCCAAAAAGAACGTTAATCTCGCGATAAAAAAATTGACGCCGTTAAAATGGGTTTGCGTTAACGCCGTTAATATCGCGTTTAACTGACAGCACTAATAAACATATTTTTTTTAAATTTTTCTTAAAGTATCGGTTCAGGCACCGTTTTGAAAGTATCGTTTTAGCACCGGTATCGAAAAAAACAAAAACGATACGAACCCTATTCAGAGGGAATCCAAGCTGATAAACTGCATTGGCGCTTTTTATGGAATTTAAAATGTAAAACCGTTTTCTTCTATTGCTTTTCTACCCTTAGATCCTCGTCACTTATGGGGACAAAGTTGCTAACTTGGCGTGTCAGCATGCGTACAGGTATGTTAACATGTTTAGCATGTAAGCATACTTATTGTACATGCAAACAAGCACTAGCATTAGTGTTAACACGTCAATGCTGTTGTTAGCAAAACATGCTTGACCCTGGAAACAAAAGACATTGTGTGATTCTAGAAAACACTCCGTTTTCAGGTGTTTTCTGCCTCACTGACTAACTATGTATCCATCAGTTGACCCTTCTCTTGTTTCATAGCTGTTTATGTGCAGAGTCAACCCGGCGTGGAGGCCGAGGTTTCACCCGAAGGTCACTGCACCTTTCAGAGGCATTTCTGTCGACCGATCGGGTGACCGGAGCGTTTACGTGACCTCTGACCTCCACAAGGGCTGCACGCTCGTCGCACCGACAGCTTAATGTTGTTTCACTTTTGAGTTGTTGAACTGTTTTAATTGATGTCGGCTTCTTTTTTTTCGCCTTTTATTTAGTACAGCTGAAGATTTGACAGGAGGAGGGAGAGAGAGGGAGGGAGTCGAACCTGGGCCGCAGTGGTTGTGGATGTGTAATTCTTGGCACAATTCAAACGGGATCACTAATTATGTGTCTCTCCCCATTCACTACCGTACATATTTTTTTACGAAATAAGGTCCCACGGGGTCCGAGAGATATACGTTTTAGAGCCGAAGGATGTTTTAAAACAAAACAGAAACTAACAAAGACGTTGGCAAACTTTAAAGTGCTCATTTTATTCTCATTTTCAGGTTCATAATTGTATTTAGAGGTTCTATCAGAATAGGTTTACATTCATTTCATTTTCAGAAAACACCATATTTTTGTTGTACTGCACATTGCTGCAGCTCCTCTTTTCACCCTGTGTGTTGAGCTCTCAGTTTTAGCTACAGAGTGAGACATCTCACTTCTGTTCTATCTTTGTTGGGAGTCACACATGTGCAGTAGCTAGGTAAGGACTACTAGCCAGTCAGAAGCAGGGTATGAGGGCGTGCCCTGACAGTACCTAGGTAAGGACTACTAGCCAGTCAGAAGCAGAGTATGAGGGCGTGCCCTGACAGTACCTAGGTAAGGACTACTAGCCAGTCAGAAGCAGAGTATGAGGGCGTGCCCTGACAGTACCTAGGTAAGGACTACTAGCCAGTCAGAAGCAGAGTATGAGGGCGTGCCCTGCTAGCAGCTAGGTGAGCATTATAACGTGTGTTCCAAAGTGACCACGTTTGTCTCTGAAGTAAAGGCTGGACTACAATAGAGCTGTTTGGAGCAGTTTGTGAACAGTGTTTTCTGTTGGAGATGGTAAGTCCCTTTGGGGTGGACTTTGGGCTTTTTCATTTCGTAAACCTATAACATGCACAAAAAAGATATACAACACAATAAAGGAAAGGGGAAAAAGCCAAAAAGCATAATATGAGCACTTTTAAGTAAACCTCCAGGCTTCAAAACATCCCTGTGTGTGATGTATCAGATTCTACATGCATATTTCCCTGCAGACTGACTGACAGTCACATGTAAACATTCAGCCGCCTGGTTCGTCCTGCAGCTTAGATATGTGAGCATATCATTTCAGCAGCTGAAAGAATCAGGTCAGCTGGCATTTCTTCATATTTGAAACACAGACAGACATCTGTGCCACACGAAACCTGTCGGGATACATTCACTGCTACAGTGAATCTGAACAGAAACCGTCAGTGTGTCACCTCCACTCTGCTGCTACACAGGAGACCGTTTAACCAAACGCAGATACAATCAGGTGTGTGTTTAAACTTTGGACGGAGCCATTTAGGGAATCCTCTCATCCATCCATCCAACTGGACACAATCAAACTTTTTGGCAGCAGATTACAAACTTTTCAGCAGTTTTGCAGGTCTAAAAAAACTTTGGCTAAACTTAAAAACTGTGCCCCATTTTTCAGATACCTCAAACCTTTTTTTCTTACATAGAAACTTGCAAGCAAATTAATCTCCGATCAGCCGAACTTCTGAAAATACCAACGTGTGTCGCACCTAAAGACATGAAAATAAAGAGCCACAAAGCACCATTATATGCTGACATTTGGTTCTCATTTAATCATTATTATTATTATTATTATTATTATTATATAAAACCATTGCATTTATAGTGGGGGGATTGTCTTACATGCAACCAGACGGTTTTTATTTCCAAGTTATTTTGAGGGAGAAAGGAAACATGCTGCGTTTTATGACTTCACCGCTATTATTAACTGACTTCATGAGCTGAGGGCAGCCAGCAGAGAAGCAGTTCACACAGTTTGACCGACAGGGCAGCGAAAGAGCCAATGACATGCAGGCTCTCTGCCGTTTGTCCCGCCTCCCGCCTCAGCTGATGCAACTTAGTCGGAGGATGTCACTCTCCAGTTTTTTTGCTGCAGACTTCAGTGTGTGTGTGTTTTTCTCAACATGTCTGAAACACAGTTTCCTCACAGCTGATATCAGATCATCATCAGGTCACACTGGGGGTGTTCGCATGTTTGTGGTCACGGTCGTTAAACTGTCACCACGCCTAAAATCTATCCCTTGGTAAGACATTTACTTCCCTCTTTGGTGAAAGAAGCAGCTTGAATTTCAGTCAGAGATGATTGAAACAGGTTTTGTAAAGTCAGGATATCCTCTGTCCGTTTGTACCTTTGTCTGAACATTTTCTTCATGTGTGACTGCAACACCACGAGTATTAAAGGGTAACCTTGTTTTTTTTTTGTTTTTTTTTAAGCTGGACCCTGTTTTCCATGTTTATTTGTCTAAGTGACTCATTGGAACAACAGTTTTTGAAATTGGTCCAGTGTAAAGCGAGACCAAACAAGCTGCAATGTTATGTTAACGGGCAATTGCGCAACCTCAATTTGCATCCACTAAAAAGTTCTGTTTTTGCCACTGACAGACTCAGATTATTATTCTAAGTGTCTGACAACATTATGAAAGGATCCCTACAGAGATAGACCTTTTTGTTAAAGAGTAAGATCCTTTTTTTAAACCAGAAACAGCTCAATAATGGCTAAAGATATCAGGTGTCGCCAAACCCACCAGACTCCATTTAAATCAACAGTAATTGTATCATCATAAAACACACTTTATTCAAAGTGGAGAGAAACTAAATAAAATGCTCAAAAGCTGTTTTGGCTCATCTTTCCACTGTTCCAACAATCACCACTCTGGTTTTGGTTGAAATAAACCCTTAATTCACCCATTTACATGTGGAAATATGCTGGCTCTATACACGCTAAAAGTACTGATTATTTCCATGGAGTCTGGTGGGTTTGGTGATTGTGATTTCTGAGCTGTTTCTGGGTAAACAGAAAGGTCTATCTCTGTAGGGAGCCTTTCCATAACGTTGTCAGACACTTAGAATAATAATCTCAGCCTGTCAGCGGTAAAAAACAGAACTTTTAGTGGACGGAAAACTAAAGCTGAACTGATTTGCTCTATAGGGTTACATTACAGCCCGGTTTGTGGCTGCCTGTTACAGCGTTCTCGCTCCATACTGGACCAGTTTCCTAGATTTTTGTTAGATACCAATGCGTGGGAAATACATAGTCCATGTTAAAAACATACCGAAATTGCCCTTAAACAAACTGTAATATTCTCCACTCTTCTAGTTTCAGATTTTCCAACAGATTTTTCTGAAGCCAGCTGCAGATTCGCTCCCTTTCGTGTGTGTGTGTGTGTGTGTGTGTGTGTGTGTGTGTGTGTGTGTGTGTGTGTGTGTGTGTGTGTGTGTGCGTGCGTGCATGCGTGTGTGTGTGTTGTAAAGCACCACAGAGGTCTGTGTCTTACACGCCCACATTCCTCTCTGCATGTTTACGTCCTGAACGGTGAGACGAAGTGGCCGGTGATTGACACACACACTTCTCATCACCACGGCAACCGTCAACAGCTGGAGGAGATACTGAAAACAGACTGTGAGTGTTTACAACTCTAACCCTAACCCGAGAGAGAGAGAAACTGGAGACAAAGTAACGAGCTCTGAAATTATAATTCAAACATTTAAAAAAGACAATCTGAGAGAAAGAGTCAATATGATTAATTCATTCAAAAAGAGATTCCTTCCGTAAAAAAAAAAAAAAAAAAAAAAAAAACGCCATTTCAATGCCAATACTTTTGCACTCAAATAAAGGTTTGAATGCAGTACTTTTTACTTGTAACAGAGTATTTCTACACTGTGGATCTGAGTACCTCTTTCACTTCTGCTTTATAGTAGAGCTACAAAGATGTGAATATGTTCTAGTTTCTTCTCTCCTCTGTGACAGTAAACTGAATATTGTTTAGTTGTGGACAAAACAAGAACAAGGAAACACTGATCCCCATTTTTTACCATTTTCTGACATTTTATAGACCAAACAACTAATCAATTCATCCACAGATTAATCGACAATGACAATAATCGTTAGTTTCAGCCGCACTCGTTAGCAAATGTTACTGCAGCATGCTAACGCACGCAGTAGTGGCAGTAAACTTTGCAGATTTCCAAAATGACAGCCATTTGTACGGAATTAAAGTGAGATTACAAATATGAAGTGCAAAATAAGATAAATGGATAATTAAAAAAAGCTACGATAAGATTACTAAACCCCAAATGTTTACGCTAACGCACTAATCCAAAATAGTCAACGTTAACAGCTGCTAAACTTCTTTTCCAAGACACATTTCAAGCCCAAAGTAACACTGAAAAGACACCTGATCTTGAGAACAAACACATACAGAATATATATTGCTCAATAAGTGTTCAGAGACGACAACACGAGGTCGTTGACCCGACACTCACAGACACAGGACACAATGTGCACCACACGGAGTGAACATTAGCCAGATTATGTAAAGACGCAGCAGAAGGAAGGCGGCTGTCTGGGCATTGTTGTGACGGATTAATGTCATGTGTAACAGTGGTTGCTTGTTATGGTGGCAAAACAGGACATTATGTCCATGAGACTCTCAAACACACACACACACACACACACACACACACACACACATATATATACACACACACACACACATACAGTACTGAACACCTTGTTTGCTTCAGCAGATATGACCCATATTCTATTAGTTTATATCTATATCAGCCAGATATCTTGAGTAAGCCTAGGAGAAGAGGAAAAAAGTTCTTTACCGAGATGATTTGTAGATATTTGTTTGTATATACGGTTTGGGACTTTTTTTTTATATAATTTATTTCTTTTTTTCATTTATTTCATATTTTTTAGTTTTCTGTTATTGGTGAATTCACATGATTTGTATATGCGAGACCGGGAGATGTCTGTTAAACAGGCTGGTGGTGTCTTGTAATCCCATATGGGACGGGCCAAAACTATCTAACTAGATCACGCTTTTTAGAACACTCAAAGACACTTTACAGAGTTTTAAAAACATTTAAAAATAAATTCACACACCATAAATAAACACACGTTAATCAAACATTTAAAGCATTTTTTTAAAACCAGTTTTAATCAGTGTTTCGGCGAGGAGGAGACCTCTGCGGATAAAAACCTCCTGAAAGATGAACACTGAAGGAATCCTAACCGGGAGAAGCTGACTGCAATGAAGACTGCAACTCCCATGATCCCACGCTGCTTCACCACGTCACCAAACTGCGTCTTTTGTCAATGTTTGGATTGACGAGACCCAGAGAGGCAGAAAATTACAAGACTGTCCTCCCCCGAAAAAAAAAACAAAAACGCTCACATAGGTCGTTTGTTCAAGCAGCAACTACAACTCATATTTAACTTTATAGTGGCGGCGTCCTCTAACGGCCGTAGTAGTTATGACGGGGGATAAGCAGGAAGTAAGGTGAGCAACAGATTCCTTTCGCGAAATCTTAACCCAAACCACAATCTTTTTACAAAAAATCAAGGAGAGGGTTAACTTTTCCTGCTCCAGATTTCCCACCGTGGTCAGAAAACACAGGGGAGACACTTTGTTTCTCTCACCATGACTCTGGAGTCACTGCTCACTCTGAAGATAATCACCATCGCTTTCTCACTCGCTCTACCACGCACACACACACACACACACACACACAGAGTACACCCACTAGGAAAGCTCAAGGATTTCCGTACACACACTTACAAAAACGCTGGATAACGTTACGTAACGATGATTTTTTTTGTGCGAGAACTTTCACACTTACATAAATTCACCCCGTCTGTGTTGCGAGTCGCCCTGGAACAACACAGTTGCTTGGCAGTCATTCTTTGCCCTGAAGCTATACTGCCGCTGCGAGTGACACTGCAGCAGACGTTAACGTTACAGAAACTACAGGATATGAGCCAGATGAGGCTGATGCTTTACGCGGTAATGTTACAAAAAACCCTATGGGGTTGTCGCTCTGGGACGCGTCGCTCTGGGACGGGCGAGTCCAATGCTGGGAGGGAAAAATTACAGTTTACTCACTACTAAAAAGTAGACTACACCACTGAACACACACATGCCGGCCCTGTTATTCTCTTAAAGAGATCGACGCACACACCAACGCACAATTATAAACTTCAGGCCACTTACGTAGGCTACGGCAAAAGCCTCTGCGTGAAGCCTCCGCAGAGCCATAAATCACGCTTTAGAGATGGTTGTATGGTTTGGAGGACTTGTGTTATTGTCTCTGTTCCCTCACTTGCTTTCTCTGTCCATTTAGTGTAATATTCCAACGCAAAAAGGTACGGAGAGACTGCAGGTGAGAGTACAGTGGAGGTGAAGCGGCTGTGATGCCGCACAGCGTGGAAAGAAAAGGGGGAAAAAACAGGAAGGGAGCGGTAAAGGACGTCTTATCAGAGCTGTGGTGTCAGATCAGCACAGGTGTGACCTTGTTATGTGGGAATGGAAAAATGCAGAGTAACTTGTTGTCCCAGTGTCCTGCTTCTGTGTGTGCTTATCACATAGATGTTTCTGTTTTGTTAGCTGGAATGATACACACTTTGTGCAGTTCAGGAAGGACGAGCAGATGTGCACACTGCCGGGGGTTAGGGGTTCAATTCCCAGTTTATCTCTGGAGGTGAGATGTCAAAAGTATCCGGGACATTTAGCTCAACACTCACACTTTTAGGACAGTCCACGTTAAACTTAAAAACCCCTCCTTTTCCTTTAGGGATAAGTATAGATATAGGCGTAATTTTTATGGGGTTGAAAAAAAAAAAAATGGTAGTTACCCTTTAAAGACAGACATATTAAAAATCTTACTAGGCTGTGTACTGTAGCTGTCTGCAAAACTTTGTGTTGTCCTTGACTACATTAGAAGAAGTTGCTTTAATATTCTGGAAAATATTTTCTTGTTTATATTTATGTTTCAGGAGATAAAAGTTTAACGGGCCATTTTGATGATTGAGAATGTAGAAAATCTTGAAACATCTCAGCAGGTTTAGATATAGTTTGAAGAATATCGTTAGAATTAGTTAGAGACACTTTCTACTTTTTAAGACAGACAGATATTAAGTTACGATGCGTTGTTTATTATTTACGATGCCGTTTTAGTCGGCTTACTCTGCAGCTTAATTTTGCTAGTCCGTTTACACGTTACCTGTCTGCAAAACTTTGTGTATTTCCTCGACTAGATTAGAAGCAGTTCCTTTTATGTTGTGGAAAATATGTTCATAATAACTATGTTTCAGGAGATACAACAGGTTTAGATATAATAAGAAGTTTATTTATAGTCTGCCAGAAAGAACAGAGAAGATATTAATAATAGTTGGATAGATACATACATACATACCTGTATATACATACATGCATAAAATACATACATACATACATACATACATACATACATACATACATACATACAATACATACATACATACATACATACATACCTGTACATACATACATACATACATACAATACATACATACATACCTGTACATACATACATACACACAATACATACATACATACCTGTACATACATACCATACATACATACATACATACATACATACATACCTGTACATAAATACATACAATACATACATACAGTACATACATACATACATACATACATACATATATACCTGTATATACATACATACATACCTGTACATAAATACATACAATACATGCATACCTGTACATGCATACATACATACAGTACAATACATACATACAATACATACAATACAATACATACATACATACATAGAAATTACTCTTGTTACAGCAGCAAGAACATAAACATACATGCATACACACATACAGAAAATGCAAGAAATATACTAAAAATAATAAATAAGATAGCAAAAGCGGCACGGTGGTACCGGGTTCGAACCCTGGTTGTCCATCCCTTTCTGTGTGGAGTTTGCATGTTCTCCCTGTGTGTGTGTGTGTGTGTGTGTGTGTGTGTGTGTGTGTGTGTGTGTGTGTGTGTGTGTGTGTGTGTCTGCGTGGGTTTTCCCCGGGTGCTCCGGTTTTTCCACCACTAAAAACATTTGCCCCTCCTCTCTGCCGAGCTGATGTGTGGTTAGCGCCTGGCGTCGTAAGGCTGCCGTGCGTCACCCAGGTGGGTACTACACATGGTGGTGTTAGAGAGAGAGTCTATGATAAAGTGCTATATAAATGTATGTATTAATTAAAAGATGAAATGCCAAAACAACTACTGACAAAATATGCTTTGAGGAATGAAAAGACTCTACATGTATATACAAGTGTAGAATAAATGTACAACCTACATACATAGTATCTATAACAAAATAAAATATGTATAACATTAAATATGTACTAAACAGTGTGCAAGTAGCATCATAGTGCAAAATTGTAACGTGCGAGGTAATGACACACAGCTGTGAATTGTTGTACAGTTTTATGGAATGTGACAGGGATGATTTTATTTGTATGTTTTGAGATGCACTCCGACATGATTTAAATCTGCAGCCGTCTGCATTTTCCTGGAGGCCTTTTGTCTGAAGTTAATGGCCTTTGCTCCAGATTATGGATTGAATGGAGGCCAGTGGGAGGGGGAGGGGTAAAGTGATGGGGAGGGGGGTTGAAGGCCGAGTTCCCTAAAGTCACCCTTTTGATTGTGAAGGGGCCTTTTGAACCCACCACTGACCCAGATATCTGCTCATAGCTTCATCCTCTATAAACAAGACAGGGGGATGGGGGGGTTACAACCCCCCAAAAAAGCTATTATAATTTCCTTTACATAAATAAAGACATTTGCACCATATATTGATGCAGAAAAGGCACAAATTGTTCCAGAAAAAAATCACCAGAATGCAGGAAATGAATAGCCTGGTCCACTAGCCTGGTCCTACCAGACTCTGGTCCACTAGCCTGGTCCTACCAGACTCTGGTCCACTAGCCTGGTCCTACCAGACTCTGGTACATTAGCCTGATCCTGCCAGACTCTGGTCCACTAGCCTGGTCCTACCAGACTCTGGTACATTAGCCTGATCCTGCCAGACTCTGGTCCACTAGCCTGGTCCTACCAGACTCTGGTCCACTAGCCTGGTCCTACCAGACTCTGGTACATTAGCCTGATCCTGCCAGACTCTGGTCCACTAGCCTGGTCCTACCAGACTCTGGTCTATTAGTCTGGTCCTACCAGACTCTGGTCCATTAGCCTGGTCCTACCAGACTCTGGTACATTAGCCTGATCCTGCCAGACTCTGGTCCACTAGCCTGATCCTACCAGACTCTGGTCCATTAGCCTGGTCCTACCAGACTCTGGTCCATTAGCCTGGTCCTACCAGACTCTGGTACACTAGCCTGGTCCTACCAGACTCTGGTCCATTAGCCTGGTCCTACCAGACTCTGGTCCATTAGCCTGGTCCTACCAGACTCTGGTACACTAGCCTGATCCTGCCAGACTCTGGTCCATTAGCCTGGTCCTACCAGACTCTGGTACACTAGCCTGGTCCTACCAGACTCTGGTACACTAGCCTGGTCCTACCAGACTCTGGTCCATTAGCCTGGTCCTACCAGACTCTGGTACACTAGCCTGGTCCTACCAGACTCTGGTCCATTTCATTGGTCCAGAGAGTCTGGCCTCTCTCCATTGACAAGTGTTAACCTCCTTAAAGGCAGGTACTCTGTTGAAGTTTAAAACTATTGGATCTGCCCAGAGCCACTCTGGATCTGCCATAACCAATCGCTAACGTTTGGTCGTGACGTCGGCTTAGCATCGCTAGCGTTAGCCTTAGCCAACTCCTTCACCACTAATGGAGCGAGCTGGAAAATCTAACTGTTCCTGAACCCCGTGGGGAGGAGGGCCACAACATCATGGCCACCAACACAACTCAGCAAAGATTGTTCTTGCTCGGGCTTTAACTTCTGGATATTCGGCAGCGTTGCCACAACGGACCGAATGGCTTCGCTCGCATCTTTCTCCGCCGCCATTACGGAACTACAACTCAAACTAGCGCACGACCTCAACGTCATTGTTCTCAGCCACTCCCTCTGTTAGCTGATTGGACCGCCAAATATTTGGCTGGAGAAACCTAAGAATATACCGCAAACCCAGACGGTGTACTGAAGGAAAATGAAAATTGAGCGGAAGTACGTAGGAGGGCGGAGCCAGACTAGGAAATGAAGTGTTTGACGCTCAAAATTTCAATTTTGCTCAAAAGTGGAGATCCCAACCTGGGGCCCAATAAACCACTATAAATATCTTACAAATCTGTTTCTCTAAATTCTTAGATATTGAAAACAAATGTCGTTTTTGCAATGATGAACCAGAATCTGTAACCCATTTATTTTGCCATTGTATACATTCAATTACTTTTTTGGACTCGAATGACACATTATATATTGTGTAAAACTAATCGCAGGCCACTACGGTATAGCGAGGCTAACAATAGCCACGTTAGCTCATACTCTGCTTCTGACTGGCTAGTAGTCCTTACCTAGGTACTGTCAGGGCACGCCCTCATACTCTGCTTCTGACTGGCTAGTAGTCCTTACCTAGCTACTGTCAGGGCACGCCCTCATACTCTGCTTCTGACTGGCTAGTAGTCCTTACCTAGCTACTGTCAGGGCACGCCCTCATACTCTGCTTCTGACTGGCTAGTAGTCCTTACCTAGCTACTGCTCATGTGCGACAGAAGTGTGATGCCTCACTCTGTAGCTAAAACAGAGAGCTCAACACACAGGGTGAAAAGAGGAGCTGCAGCAATGTGCAGTACCACAAAAATATGTTTTTTGAAAATTAAACCATGTTTACTATTCTGATATAACCTCTAAATATAATTATATACCTGAAAATCAGAATAATATGAGCACTTTAATATTGTATGCGGCGTATTCTTTTGCAGGGTGCAAATGTTTCACCGAAACAAGTTCCTTCCTGAGACTATTTAGCAGAGCCACCGTCGCTGCGTAGCTGCGGAGCTTAGCGCCGCCCAAGACGATTGTGATTGGTTCAAAGAAATGCAAACAACCCAGAGTGTTTTTTTCTCTCCTATCCCAGAATGCATCTGTGGTGTAGCCACACCTTACTCCACAGTGCTGTGGAGATAGAGCTGGCAATGCCAGACTAATAAAGGTGTATCATATCTTATCTTATCCATAGAAGTAAAATGGATTTTATCTCTTCGATCTTATCTTTTTACTAAAGGATCTGAATACTTTCTCTGTGTTTTTCCACCAGTTACTCTACTTCATTTAGGTGGTATCATGAAAAGTGTTTCTGTTACAGTGTTTCTGTGTGCCTGTGCTATTTGGCAGGGAGAGAATTTAAAAAATATATCATATAATCATTGTATTATCTTTGATTAACATTTAAAATAACAAATTAAAAGTGTATAACAATCACTCTAAGGGCACAGCTTGGTTTCAGGACACAAGTTGTCCCGTTAAACACAAAAACCTTAAGCAACATTTTTTTTTAACACACTTTTGCTCTGTTTTATGACTCCATTATGCAAACTTTATAAGTGTTCCACTAAATGTTGACATCAGGGTGGATACCCAGAAAACAGGAAACCCTTCAGCTCAACCCGGATGTTCTGCTTATGCAATATGCGTCTATTTTTTGGAGGAAAAAAACCCACATTATGGCCTGTTATTCCTCCCAAAACATGAGAGAGCTTTGCCCAATCATGCCTTTCTCAGGGGAAGGAGGGGGGGGGGTAGCAGTCGCAGCCTGTAATGCCTCTTGTGATTGGCCGAGCCGCTCTAGGCCCGGCCCCACCGATAGGCTGCCCTTGGCGACGTCACTGCGATCAGCTGTTGGAGCTCCATAACAACAACAAAAGAAGGAGCAGTCGGGAGGAAACGGACTGAAGGGGGAAAAAAAGGAAACCTGCACTGTGACTCCCGATGTGCAGCCCTTAAATTAACGTTTTTTTATATTTTATTTCTTCCGCGAAGAAACCTCACGTTTTTCTATTTTTCGAAAAGTAACGCGTCTACCTCAGTTTTAAGGATTTTAACCAACCGTTGGCGTTTACAACCGTTTTTTCTGCCTGCAGGTGAGTTCTTTGTTTTCTTCTCGGTGACGGTTAACGACTCCGGTGCCTCTTATTCTCACTCTAATGGTCTTTTTCATCCACATTACAGTAATGGCACTTTCTACTTTAAGAAACAGAGAAATATCAAGAAGTTACGTTGCGTTTTTCAACCTTTACGATGCATTTTTATTCGGCTTACTCTGCAGCGTTAGCTTAATATGCTAGCCTGTTTAATGCTGTAGCTCGCGCTACTCTCGCTCTGCAGAACTCCGTGATTTTCCACGACTAGCTAGCTAAACTAGGGGAAGTTCTTTGTGTATTCTGGGAAATATGTTCGCACTTGGCAGTATATTACAGGAGATAAAAGTTTAACAAGCTGCGGTCCTGCCAAGCTGGTGTAGAGTTACAGCCTCCCTCCCCTTCTCTTTTGTAACCAACAAAACCGTCCGACAGACAGGCTGCTGCCCTAGATTGCTATTGGACTTCGTTTGGTTTTTATTTGTCTCTCAGACAGCTTGGTGAATCATATTAGCCCTACAATAGTTAGCCGAATAATTCCTTAGTCCCTCGACGTGAGAATCAACCGAAAACCAATTTGATAATTGGTCATTTATCAAGACAAATGTCAAAAGTGCACTATTTTGAGGTTTTTCCAAGTGAGGATTTGCGTCTTTTCTCATGTCGGCTCTTTGGACTGTTGGTCGAGTAAAACTATACATTTTAAGATGTCACCTTGTTGTGATTTTCATTATTTTTTTTAAACCAAACACTCGATTAAATAACATTATAATAACAATGTAATAAACGTTATAGTTGCAGCCCTTGTTTCTGTCATCACAATAACTAAAACACTAAAATATTTCAGTTTACTGCTTATTAAACCTGTTTTATATCATTGCAAGTTAATTATTATGGGATTTTGAGGAATAACAAGATTTAACATACATGCATTTCTGACATTGTGTGGACTTGATAGATCATAATAGCTGACAATGGAAATAATCGTTACTTTTGCAGCCCTGTAAAATCAAAATCCTCATAATCCAATTTACTACATTCATATTTACTACGGCTTTAACAAAAAAGACAAGTATAGGCTATAGTTATATTGTCTAAAAAAAAAAAAAAAAAAGTGTGTACTGTGGGTTTTATCTTCATGGATGTGTAATCCTGCAGATTTAAGGATTTTAAGCGTCTTTTTTCCACTTGGATGGATAAATAGGCTGATGTAATGGATGCATTAATTGCGGTGTAGTTAAACAAAAAGCCACAGCTATGACTCAGTGACCCCTTTAACGTCATTAGTCGCATATAAACCCACACCCAGGAGCTTTCCTTTGTGTTCGGTGATTATTATGATGATACATCCATATTTTAGTATTTAGGTGTCCTGATAGGGTGGAGGAGGAACAGGTGCAGCAGATTATCCGCCTGCTGTTGTTGCGGCTGTGACAGTCCTTTTAGTTTAAACAGTATCTCGATGTTTACAGAGGCGGGTTTCGACTTTTGTTCTGCAAGACGATCAACGCTCTCGCTCTCTCACATTCAAATTTCTAAAGATAGCTAGATAAAGGGTGGAGAAGAGGAAAGGCCTCTGTGACGTGACAGGCTGTGGTTGAAGCCATGGAACTCTGCTGCAGCTGTTGCTACTCTTTCCTTGGCAACCGTTGTTAGGGCTTAACTTGTTAGCTAGCTAGCTGTTACCGTCGACTCTGAGCTAGCTTTATTTTATTTAGTATTATCAGTTATTTCAGTGAAACAATTTAGAAATCCTTTTTAGAGTATAGTGTCTTGATGGAGTTGTCTCTCTCTCTCTCTCTAGTCTCTACGTGTAATGAAAATGACAACGGAGAAATACAAGCTGGTACGCGAGCGTTAAAACCATAGACTGTATATACAGTCTATGGTTAAAACGCTCCACAGCCGGGTCACTTCTAATCTAGTGTGCGTTCAGGTGCTGGTGGAAATAATCCGACATTTGAGTTTCTTCAAATTGTGAACCTTTTTTTATAAGCGCCTTTCGAGGTACTAGGGTTGCAACTAACGATTTTTTTCATTTTTTTTTTTTTATTTATTTTTTTATTGTCGATTAATCTGTCATTAATTTTCTCGATTAATGGATTAGTTGTCATAAAGTGGTAAAACATGTGGATCATTGTTTCCCAAAAAGCCCCAGATGACGTCCTCAAATGTCTCGTTTTGTCCACAACTCAAAGATATTCAGTTTACTGTCACAGAGGAGAGAAGAAACTAGAAAAAAATCAAATTTAACACGCTGACATCAGAGAATTCTTACTTTTTTATACTGTGTATTTAAAACGTCTTCTTGCAAAAAGAAGCAAAAGCTTTTATTTTGTATTGTTTTAAGTTATTAAA
>NC_050182.1:7249631-7352131 GCF_008315115.2 Sander lucioperca | reverse complement strand
CCTGCTGTTGTGGATAAACAAGGATTCCTCTGTGAACTCCTGGGAGTTCATGTCCAAGTGGAAATGAGCTCCAAAACTCTGGCTCTCATGCACAGCAACAAGCGAGTTAATTACTGTAAACAGTGAGAGCACACGGCTCGTTTGATGAGGCCAATGAGTTCCCTTTTGTTAGTTCACTCCTACAGCTGTGTGTTTGTGAGTTAAACTCTCAGAGAACGGCAGTGGCGAAAGACGTATTCAGATCCTTTACTTAAAAACGTCAGGAAAAGTGTAAAGGATCCAAAAAGTTGTGTGTTAAATGGTCTATCATGCCAGCCAAAATGGAGGCACATCACTTGTTTTTCTTCAGCATTTAATGTAAAGTGTTTAATCTATCTAGAAGTTAGAAGTTCTGTTTCATTATATTGAATAAAAACGCTGCGACACATTGTTGTTATCCTCTTTTCCGTACATCATGCTGACTCATGTCAGACAAAACAACATCATTCAGGAAGTTACAACATCATTGATCAAGATGTGCGAGAAGCAGAAGTTCACTAAGACTGTTACAGCGGAGCAGACACCCTCCTAACAGCTCTCATACAGGACTGCAGCAGCACTTTATACATTTGTTCAGGAGGAAGAGAATAAACACTGGATATAGCTGGTAATCAACATATCCAGTGGTGGAAGAAGTATTCAGATCCTTTACTTCAGTTAAAGTACTAATACCACACTGTTAAAATTACAAGTAGTCTAAAGGTCCTGCATTGGAAATGTTACTTCAGTAAATGACATAGAGAAATCACAATAGGCAAAAATACCAATGTAGGCACTGGGGGAGCGTTTGTTTTGCAGAGTTCAAAGGGTTAAGCAATGAAAAATGAAAAACAGCAGGTCAAATCGAATGGAGAAGAGTTATTTTTAGTCTCCAGTCTGCCAGCTTGAGATCGCGTTTCCTCTCATAACTTCCTGCGTCTCTGTAAATCATTACAAGCTGATTTCTGGCACGCAAATATCAGTGTTGCATGCGCAGCGGCGCAGGATGCCGGCACGTTTTTACTGTAAGCGATGATTTACTTGTGAGAAAATGTACAGTGCTGCAGCTTTCTTGCAAAAAATAAAAGAGGGAGTGGAAGGATCTGGTGAGCAGTTGAAGCCGCTCTGTTAGAGAGAGACGGGGTTAACAGCCGTGTTTGCGCACACACACACACACTTAACAGAGAAAAACACCTTTTATCAAATCCAATTTATATTTAGACTGATATTTTGATATATTCTGATATTTTGCACAGCCTGCACACATGCGCGTGCGTGCAGGCTGTGGTTTCAGTTGGACATGATGCTGAGCTGTCAGCTTGCCTCCCTGTGCTCTCTGCATCCAGAACATGATTGTTTACATGTGACAGCTGCTGCTGCTGCTGCTGCTGCTGCTGCTGCTGCTCCGACAGGTCACAGTGCCGCCTGCTGGCACACTGAATGTATTACACTGGAGTTTCACCTCCATCAGCAGAACGGCAGCTGGTCAAGTAAATAGCCTGTTGAAAGACATTTAACAATCAAGATATTTCACAATGGAACAATACTAGCCTACTATTAGAGTTGTTCCAAGAGCGATAGCAGTATCGGAAATGCCTCCAATGCCAGCCTAAAAGGTCGGTATTGTTATCGGCGGGTACAAGTCAATGCACCGATCTGATACTTCGTCATTTAGCCCTGAAAAAATATCTACTTTTAAGGTAGTTTTATTTATCTTCGTTTTCTGTTATGACTGACTGTCAATACGGGGGCCACGGTGTTCCCAAATGTCTCGGTATTAGGGGCTCGGAAACACAGAAGTAGTGTTGATGCGAGGCGGAAACCTATACAAAAGGATATTTGTTTTTAATCCAAAATGTAGCAGTGTAGCTGTCGCCTCAATCCCAGGGTGATGGAAAAAAGAAAAGTAAAAAGAAAGTAAAAAACCTGTTTTAATGGCTCATACCATGAACTCTTTTCTCTCTCTGTCTCTGCAGCTGAAGCCTGCTCCGCTCAGTGTGGTGACGGCCGCTCTGGATCCACCGTTGGTCCTGAGGAGGACGAGGAGGACGAGGAGGACATGGTGATGGTCCCCTCCCCCATGGCCAGCCCCGCCATCCGCTACGCCTCCTGCATCTCCCTCAACTCCACGGCTGACACCGACCCGGACGGTGGGGCAGAGGAGGAGGACGAGGACGAAGAGGACAACGGGGAAGAAGGGGATAGCGGCTTCCTCCGTCTGGACGCTGGCTCTCTGGAGGAGAGCTGGTTCGTCACGCCGCCGCCCTGCTTCACCGGCCGCGGCAGCCAGCCCGGCCTCCTGGAGACCAGCCCTCTGGAGAACCTGCTGATCGAGCACCCCAGCATGTCCGTCTACGCCCACCACAGCACCCCCAGGCTGACCCTCGACACCCTGCCGCGCTCCCTCGACCTGGAACTGGGCTTGTTGCCTGAAGACGCGCCCGCCGCCCTGACACCCTCCGCTGGGAAGGAGAAGGGCAGACGCACTCTGGACGGCCCTCGTCACAGGTAATGAACACATTATGAATTAAACGTCTTTACTCAAAGGGTAACATTGGACCCTATTTCCCCATGGTGGACTGATAAGAACAACAATCTTTGAAATTGGTCCAGTATTAAGCAAGAAACAATCCGCAATAACCCCGCAATTGCACAACTTTAATTTCCGCCAACTAAAAGTGCTGTTTTTGCCACTGACCAGACTCCATTTAAATAAACAGTTATTTTATCATCATTAGGGTTGGGTACCGAACCCAGTACTTTAACCGGTACCGACCGAATCACATCGGTATTACCGAGTTTTCGTTCGCGGAAAATCAAACGGTGCCAAATTTCGGTACCTGAGAGTGCGTAAGCACAAGCTTATCTGTCCTCTCTGCATGTTGACAGAGAGACAGACACACACGCGCAGAGGTGCGGACGGAGCAAACTACGTCGGCTCTGCCAGTTTTGTTGAAGTCCCAGTGAGTCACAGCGATGCCGATAAAGCGCTTTCAAGTGTGGTTACAGTTTTTCAAAAACTTCACGCAGACACCTTTCACTGCGATGTGATATTAATGGCGAGCCGAAAGCAGTCGTGGTGCTGTTGACGTTACACTTCCTGTGAGACCGTTGTTTCTATGCCTTGGGGACTGACTGACAGGCTGAGGTTGTAAGGCAAGGCAACTTTATTTCTACAGCTCCTTTCAGCAACAAGGCAACTTTATTTCTACAGCTCCTTTCAGCAACAAGGCAACTTTATTTCTACAGCACCTTTCAGCAACAAGGCAACTCAAAGTGCTTTACATAAAACATTAAAGAGCAATTTAAACGGTCATGATGAAAATAAAACAGGCTAAAATAGAATAATATACAAATACAAGAATAAAAGTTGAATAATTATTCAATTTAATAGGTTGTAGGGACGGGTTTGGGAGGAGAGAGGGAGGGGTTTAATTTTTTATTTGTATTTAATTTCTGTCAGTGTAAAATATTCTAAATAAATAACATAATGTTCTAAGTAAATGGGATAAATAGGTTTGGTATTATTTTTACAACTGAAATATTTTTTTTGTAATTATAGAGGGAAAGTACCAAAAAAAGTACAGTTGGGTACCGGGAACCGAATTTCAGGTACAGAACTTTTAGTGGACGGAAAACTGGCGGTGATCATTTTTCCTACAGGGTTACATTGCAGCCAGGTTTGCGGCTTCCGGTTACAGCGTTCTAGCTCAATACTGGACCAATTTCAAAGATTATTGTTCATGTTAGTCACTTAGACAACACTGCATGGGATAAAAGGGTCCAGGTTTTAAGAAAACAAACAAACTACCTTTTTAATATTTGAATTATTTTCTTGATAAGTTACTTGAACAAGTAATCCACTAACTTTAAGTAGTTGTATATTTTCTGTCAGTCAATTCAGCACTAAGTACTCAGTAATCCTCCCAGCTCCATCTAACACCCCTCTCCTTCCGTCTCTGTCTCCCCCTGCAGGCCGGAGGTTGCGGTGGTCCAGCGTCGCTCCAACCTCCACTCAGCCTGCTACGTTGCGGCGCTCTCCGCCCGCGCCGGCCTCCTGCAGCAGCGCTCTGGTAACGCCACCCAACGCACCCAACCGCTGTCCCGCAACGCCCTGCGACGCCTCAACCTGCTGCGCCCCCCGAAGGCCAGCACCAAGCACCTGCACCAGCCCAGCCAGAGACACCTCAACTACTGAGGCGTCCGGATCACCTTCATCATCATCATCATCATCATCATCATTATCTTCATCTTCAACCTCCATCCTGTAAGCATTATGGGAAACTGACATTGGCCACCGCAAGAAATCCACACCAGCAACGTGTCTTCAGCCATTAGTCACGCCCCGATCTGTTCTCACATCTGATTGGACGGTGAAATAGGGAAAGTGGCTGGTGATTTTTATTTTATTTTATCAGCTCATGTGGCCAGTTGGTGCAAAGTTTCCCCTCTTCTCCATCCATCCATCCTCTTCATATTGATGGTATATGATGATGTTATCATCATGTGTCCCCAGACATGTCCTCCTCCTATCACCTTCGTTTTATTCTCCCTCTGCTGGACCAGTTTGCGTCCAATCACAGAGAGGAAGAGATTTCACGATGTTGTCCTCTCTTTCTCCTTCCCGTTCCTATTCTCCTCTTCATCCATCCATCCATCCTCCTTCATATTGATGTTGAAAAGAAAAGATTTATCATCATCATGTGTCCCCCAAACCTGTCCTCCTCCTATAATCCTTGTTTTACTCTCCCTCTGCTGGACCAGTTTGCGTCCAATCACAGAGAGGAAGAGATTTCACAATGTTGTCCTCCATTTCTCTTTCTCCTGTTATCTCTCTCTCTCTCTCTCTCTCTCTCTCTCTCTCTCTCTCTCTCTCTCTCTCTCTCTCTCTCTCTTTACTTGATCTTCATGGACAACTTTAATGTGTAGAATCAATGCTGTAGGTCACTTTACTCAGCGGCAGGTTCACAGCGTGGCAGGACGCTCGCTGTGATGTCACGGCCTCTTAGCTGTGTTGCGACTTTTTTGGGGCAACTTGACCGGACACATCGGGGAGACATTTCAGATCCCGAATCACTTGAACATGAACAGTGCCGCAGCAGCACAACGGTGCCATTTAATCAGTGCAGCAGAGTTGTGATAGTGTTGCCCACAGAAAGTTGGCGGTAGTGACGCGGTGCGCGCCAGTCTTCAGCAGGAAAGTTATGAAAACAATGAGTCAAGACAAAAAGGAAAAAATCCCCTCGAATAACCCGACACTGTTACAGTCCGCAATCTGTGCAAGGGCTGAAAATACGGATTATTTTCACTGTCGATTATTTTCTCGATTAGTCGTTTTGTCTATAAAAGGTCCGAAAATGATAAAAAACTAGAAGAAACTACAAAATATTTCCTTTTAAGAAGCTGGAATCAGAGAACTTTCTTTCCCATAAAAAAATTACTCGAATGGATTATTCGATTAATCGTTGCAGCTCTAATCTGTAGTTCTTTTGGTCACTCTTTTATCTTGCTTTGTTTATTTTTACTCGAGACAGCTCGAGATGCTACTTCCTACGTTTCCCAGGATGCATTTCCACAACCGCCACAAGAGAACAGGTCAATTAAAGGGACATTCACGTACTAATGATGTGGAGTACAACTCACAGTTGTATGTAGACGACACATTTATTTATAACTGAAAATCTGTTAAAAACTGGGGCTGTGGAATTTGAAAGACGTGGCTCTTTGCCAGGCAGGGATTCTAGATGATGTCAAGTTGCATTATGGGAAATGTAGGATCCAGTGTTTTTGGAGTTTGACCCATAGACGTGACTCAAAGTTAGGAGATCTCTGCCTCTGATGCTTCAATATCGGCCTTTTAAAAAAACATCTAAACCTTTTTGTTTCCAGTTTTTTGAATGGAGAGAAATGGAAGTTATTTCATTTCTTGCCGTAGTAGAAACAAATACCAGCAGTTTGCAACAAGACATTTACGTTTGAATGCAAGCGTTTTGTGACATTTCAGCAAAGTGAAACGTCACGCTAACATGTTGCATTCAGAGATTATTTGTTTTTCTGTGAAACTGGAGGGTTTAGTAACCGAAAACCGAGAGACAGAACAGAGAGTTTCATGAGTCACTTCTGGCTCAAACCCCAAATTGTACTGTAGCTGCTTTGCCTTTCTCCTTACCTCTCTTGGAGGTATAAGGTGCATCTCATGGCCCTTCAATTGCCTCCCCGACTCCTCCACTTGCCTCCCTTCCTCTTGTGTCTTAGCCCCTCCCACCGAGGAGGCACGGAAATCATGGGAGGAGGGAGGCAACGAGCAAATGTGTTTTAGAGGGATGAGACGTCCTTTCCTCTGAAGCGTCACATGAATTCGTCAGCTGTTTGGGCAGAGTTGGTAACTCCTTCAGCTGCACGGCTTCCGGGAAGGCAGCTCTCATGTCTCCTCACCTATAGCTCCTCGATGCTCGCTGCTCGCTCCTCAGGGCGGAAATAAGAGCTTTGAGACGGCCATCACCGAGGAGGGACAGAACAACTTCCGGTTCAGCCGAGGACCAGGGAGTCGAGGAGCTGTCAGATAAGGGGCATGAGATGCAGCTCATGCCGAGGCAGGGTGGCAGTCGGGAGAGTCTGGACTTTTCCCGGTGTGCTGGTAGTGTTTCTGGGCCGCGAGGGCCGGTCTGATCGGCCGCTGCCCGCTGGTCAAACTGTGCAGCCTCTGCTCAACCCGGGCCGGTGGTCTACGAAATTTCCCGGTAGATTTTTCGACTCAAAACGTGACGTTAGCCTACTACTTTTGGTCGGCTCGCGAGCCCAAACAAGTGTGTGCGGCGTGCCTGTTGTTTTGCTTCCGGTCTAGCTAGATCCGGTGTGGTGTTGTAATTTCTTCTAACGTTACTAGTTGTTGCAACAGCAAAAACGACAGAGTTTGCTAGGCCAAAAAGAACGTTAATCTCGTGATAAAAAAAATTGACGCCGTTACAATGGGTTTGCGTTAACGCCGTTAATAATGCGTTTAACTGACAGCACTAGTTTATACGTAGCCGATATTCTGATATTCCAGTGTTTGGAGCATTTCGATGAGATTTCTTTCTTCTTTAACTTTCCCGTTTGTTAATTCAGCCATCTCGTCTCTCTGACGTCCTGCAGCGTCACCTTGTTGTTGTTGTTGTTAAAAGCGCTCGTCCTGCGCCCGCCTGGCTGAACCTGCCTCTGACTTTGTAATTCAGTAACTTTTCACAATATGTTTTAAAGGAAAAAAACAAAACAAAAAGAGAAAAAAAAGACTGTAAAAATTACTGGGTTAAATATCACTAAACGCCTTGTTTTAACGGTAGCTTTGAGATAAATAGAAAATGTAAAAAGACAAAATGTATTTAAAAAACAAAAAAACTTCCAAAATATTTTTTGAAAAGAAAAAAAGAAATAACATATCAGTATGAAGTTGGTATATATGCGTCTATTGTTACTTGCTTAGGTATGTTTGATTATGTTAGTGTGCAATCTGTTGCATGGTTGTAGAGTTGTGTTAGTGTGATGATGGTGGGGGGAAAAAAACATTGAAAAAATGGAAAAATAATTTTTATTATTTTATGTTTGTTCTTAAAAAAACGAATCTGCAGTCTACTTCTCAGGGTCACAACCAATCACCTTTTACTCTTTAGAAAAATGCAGATTTACTTGACGGCTGATGATTTCTTTGTGCGTGATCAGACTGTTTTTTCCAGTTCTGTCCCCGGCGGAGCTTTCCCTCGTGAAAAATGTTTGTGAGAAATAATCGACTTATAGTTGTAGTTTATCTTGGTCCCAGGGCTGTGAAAACAAAATCTTGATGCTCTCAGTCGACTGTTGGAAACCCATCAAGATGGAGAGAAACTGTTGGGTTTTTTTTTTTTTTTGCAATGTTTATATTTGACCTAACATGGTTTTTAGAAATGTACTTTATGCTTTTTATCTATTCTATTTTCCATGTTAACTTAGTTACATTTTTTTTTTTTTTTATTGCCATACTGTTAAAATATTTAAACCAAAAAAGTAGCAATGATCTTTTTTTAGTTGTTTAACTTTTTAAGCGTTCGCTAACTGTTCTCGGCCTCGGTGCTCTGAAACGGTGGACTGTCTAATGTTTAATGCGTCTGCTGTTGGGAAAGTATAGAGAGCCCGGGCCGAATCGCCACACTGCAAACTGTCCATCTGACAGTTGGACTGAGTCCCGTGGACGCACATTTCTGTCCGGAAAAGAAAATAATACACGAAATGTTGAAATTAAAAAAAAAAAAAAAAGCACGCAAAGTGAGTCAAAAGTACGAGATGGAAAGTCCAAAAGTATTACTTTTAAAAGTCTAAATAATGAGCTGAGAGCCTGTATTTATCTCATCATGACAACTTCTCAACTTATAATTGGGACATTAAAGGCCAAAAAGTTGACTCACTATCTCAGGGATTTTGACTTATCTCAAACTACATATACATTTCACAAATTTCGACTCACAAAATTTGAATTACTGCATCAACTTTTGCGTATAAAGTACGTAAAACAAGCCAAATTTTTACCTTCTCTCAAACTTTAAGCCTTCACATCTCATAATTTTGACTTACTGTGAGTGTTTTTTTTTATTATTCCTGACTTTTCACACATTACTTTCTTTTCTTGGCATAAATGGACTTCCATATAGAATCTCATGTTGAAACTTTTAAATCATAATCTTTCCGAGGATGTGTTGTGAAAATCTGCTCAAAATGTTATCAAATGATCTCGAAACAGGAGAAAAAGGCTAGACCTTCATATTTGGTTCGTCCTCAGTGATTTCAGAGTCGATTTTATTGAGTCAAACATTAAACACATTGACAGTAAACGAGCAGAATAAGTGAAGTGATTTATAAAGGAGTTCAGGAAGTGGCTCGTGTTTGAAGATACACAAAATATCCACATTTGTGTAGTACAGACACACAAAAGACAAGTTTTTAAAGCTCAGGAAAGATCCAGCTGTGATGGAGACTTTTTGCAGTGTGGTTCCTGAATCTCCATCTGACTTCAGTTTGTCTCTGTGGTCTCCGTGCCGATGGGACAGCAGCATTATTAACGTCTGTACGGTTTGATGTAAATAATCGTATAGTTGAGTGCTTCTCTCTGGTGTATTCATGCTTCTGTCTTATTTCTCAAATGTCTCTCTCGCTCTCTGTCTCTCTGCTATGGAGCTTTGCAACCATAGACAATGTTATTTTGTTTTTGAAAGGCAAACTTAAAGACAGAAGGGATCGGAGGAGACGAACATGATGATTGGTCACCTCCGGCTGTCAGGAGCCTTATTTTATTACTTTTTTATTTTTATTTTTTTTAGTTCTCGGTTCATCTCTCTATCATCAAACTAACAGGGATTTGTAAATGTTTTTGTTCAATGCCTTTGAAAATTTGTGGATCTCGTGCCTTCCAGGTTGAAATGTTGAAATGACAATGCATCAATGAAGAACTTGAACTCCCTTTTTATTAGTTTTCCTGAGTGGACGTAATCTATAATAAAACACACACACACACACACACACACACACACACACACACACACACACACACACACACACACACAAACGGACATCAGAAACCACCTATGCACCACTCGGAGGAAGCTTGTTTGCTCCGCCCACCCGCCCAGCATTTTATAATGACTCAACAAACCAGACAGAATGATGTAGCAAAACCTCTTTTCTCCTTGTTTTATTAAAAAAAAAAAAAAAAAAAAAAATATGTGTGAAGAATATCTGTTGCATTTTTATTTTTCACCACGTGTTAGTCTTTTGTTGCTTTTTATTTGTGTAGTTTACTGGAATAATACAGCACTTTGCCAAAAAGGAAAAAAAAGGTTGTAGGACTTTTAGGGTTATCTTTTTTTTTTTTTTTAATTTATCGACATAACTGGTCTCCATCTTTGTATTTTTGGATGTATGACAGATCAATTCACTCTGTTCTGATGTCAACAAAAAGCTAATTAAAAAGTGGGGTCATCTGTTCTCAGACTGTAATAGTTAATACATGTGATCTCTCTCTCATTAGCCTATAATAAATGTTTTCATACGCAGCTCTCCTGTCTCTGTTGGTTTGTGTGTTCAGCCCTCCGTAGAAGACAAAGCAGTCTTAACCCTTGTGTCGTCCTTCCCGGTCAAAAAAAATGAACACTTTTTTTTGACACTTTTGTCACTAATTTTGCTGCGTTTTTGTCTCTTCAACGTTTTTTTGTCTTCTCGTTTTTGAAGCATTTCTCGACATTTTCGGGACTTCTTTCCCACTTCCACCAGTATACACTAAGAACAACTTATTACCACTAGTTTTACACTCATTTTTGGAATTTATGGTCCATACACCTCATGTAGCCTATATGAAATTATATCTAACTTTTGAGTTAAAAAAGCAGAAAGTATGAATAATTGTCTAATATTTAAGCTCAAAGGAACGTATGTTGATGGATAATCACAGACTGTCAAAATGAAGTCAGAATAATTCTATAAATTTAAATAAAACACAAACAAAATCAATGAAAGTATTAAACTGATCCTTAATTTGACTTGTGAAGAGCGTTTCATGGAACCTTCCGTGTTACTTTTGGGAAATTTGGTTGAAAGAACCCCAAATGTTCTGATATAGAGACTTTGAAAATGGGTCAAATTTGACCCAAGGACAACAGGAGGGTTAAAGGGATAGTTCAGATGTTTTGAAATCTACTTGTTTGAGCTAATTCTCCAGAGTCAGCTGCCTCGGTTAGTTTGTCTGTTATTGTGTGATTTTGGTAGCCTGGGAAAAAACCCTGACGAACTTCCGGCAAATTTGAGATTTGCTCTGCAAGTCCGTCTGGCCAAGAGTCCATTCAAGCCCATTTCCAATTTTTTCTAAATCGAGGCACCAAGCACAACCGTTGAGGTGGGCTTTACACGATGACGATAGCACAGCGACGGCGAGCAGCTTTTTGTTTACATTCAACGTGACGGCCACCGAAGCGCAGAAACCCGTTGATGCCGCTGCCAGAGGCATTTGAGCGGCGTCCGTTGGTGACGCCCCTTTGGAAATGGGCTGTGAATGAACGTTCCCCAGATCCACTCTCAGTTACAACTGAGAGTGGATCCGGGGTCAACCAGGCTATGTCTTTGGTGTTTTAAAGCAGAGATCTTCAACAGGGGGTCCGTGACCCATTAGGTTTTTTATTTTTTATTTAAACAACATTGATGACAGGCTTACCGGCCTGTAGGTAAGGTAGCCACTAAGGTAGCCATCCACAGATACAGTTAAGCTTAAACCTACATTGTGTAATTTTTTGAGTTGATTCTTAGCAAAAATGCCTTTGTTCTTTCACAAATATGTGCTCATTCATTCATTCATTCATTCATTTTAGACCCTTTTTAGGGGTGGCTC
The DNA here is from genome assembly GCF_008315115.2 of Sander lucioperca. Taxonomy (NCBI): domain Eukaryota; kingdom Metazoa; phylum Chordata; class Actinopteri; order Perciformes; family Percidae; genus Sander; species Sander lucioperca. The sequence goes on along the minus strand of NC_050182.1, from coordinate 7,340,730 downwards.
AAGCCAAATCGCTTTTAGTGCTTCAAGTTAGAGTTTGTGAACGTGTCTGTTAGTGACAGAGGACAAACAATGACAGGTTCAGAGGGCTTAAAACAGGTTTGATATCCTGTGTGTCTGTCTCCGATGCTACGCACCTGTAACCCAGTCATGGAAAGGGTTAACAGAAACGTAGTGTTGGCCAATCAGAGGTGGTTGTGCCAGACTCCCGCCTTTGGCTGAGTCTCTATCTGATCTGTCAGAGGGAGAGCAGGAGTGCGGTTGTGAAGTTTAACGTTGGTAGTCCCCGGAGAAAAAGTTGGTCATTTCATGATGGCGCAGATTAGAACCCAAATTGAAACGTAAGCAACTAAAATTGCTGAATGTTAGAACATTGAGTCAAACTGGTCGTTATTACTGTGACTTATAAAGTGTCAGGTTTATCCATCATAGCGTCAAAAAACCTTAGCTGACGTTGTTCAGTAGCTAGCTCAGAGATGATTGGATAATGAAATAACTGATTTAGCACTGTATGCGTGTCACATTCTCATTAGGGGCTGAGCCCACCTAAAGGTCTGATCCTAGAATCGCCCCTGCAGCAGGGGCCTTGCTCCACTTTACAGTGCTGCACTACACTTCAGATAGATATATTCAATATTATTGTCTATATTCATTTGACAGCTGCGGGTTACCGATTACTTTGCAGATTAGGATTTTTAAAACCTAGAACGAGCACATAAAGCACGTTATATAGTAGATTAAGCAACTCAAAAGTATACTAACAAAAGGTAGAATGTGTTCTCCTAAGGCCAGCTACAACATTTAAATGCTGCTTATTGCATCCTCAACTGACAGCAGCGATATTAAGAATTTGACTTTTATAAGTATTTAGCTAATGATCCTTACGCACTTTAACTTGAGTAATAATTGAATTGATTAGTTCTTGCTACTTTTACTTGAGTATAGGCTTTGAAAACTTCTTCTACCTCTCACTCTTACCAATATTTTCACTAGAACTAGACCACCGTTCATCAAGGGTTAACACGAGTAAGTTAAAGTGATCATTTTCAGTTTTGATTGGGTGTTGATATGCACATCAGGTCCTTACATTTTATGATTAGGTTATTAGGTTGAGATTAGAATAGCAAACACAGGAGCCAATATTCATCAGCTGTTGGGTTTTCTTATCCACAATAGTTTTTAGGCCTTTTAATGTTTTTTTGTGACGTTTTTGGCCCCTTTTTGGACTTTTCTGGCGCAGTTTCGACCTTTAAGACGCCTTTTCGATGTTTTTGGCGTTTTTTTTCGGCGCTTTCGATAATAAACGGCTCATATGCTTAACTTAATAAATGTATAATGTAGTCAAGTAAACAATTTTTACCTCTGAAATGTTGAAGAGTGGCAGTTTAAAAGTAGCATGACATGAAAACACACTATTAAAGTAAAAGTACCTCAAAATTGTGCTTAATACAGCACGCGAGTAACTGCAATTACTTACTTTACCGCCAGATATTGCGTAGTATTTAAATATAGATGCACTGTCTTATTATTTAAGACAAGAGTCTGTTTATAATCTGAAATAAAGCCACATGTCAGCAGCAGTTACTCTCCATCAGCTGTTTGACAGCAGCTCCACGTGCTCTTTCTGTTTACATTCTGCAGAGGAAGCACGCGGCAGTCGCTGCTCGCTCTCTGATTGGCTCGACGTCACGAAGACCCCTCCCACAGGCGGGACTCGTACGCGGAAGCTGTCTCGGTGCCGGGAAAAAGAAGCTAAATAACTCCATAGAGAGTGGATATTACCGTACATTTTCGATGTAACGTGGTTCCTTTGCTTATCCGGAGTCGTTAAAGTTTAACCGGAATGAACGGAAAGCGGTTTTTATTTCAAAAAACCTTCCTTCGATACGGTGTCCGTTAGAAATGAATGTAAGCTCCGGTGAAACACGGTAAACAGCCCGCTTAATCGCGTTTTAACGCTTCCAATACGATGTTATATTCAAAAGAGGTGTATGTGAATCACATTTAAACCCTTCGTTGCTGTTCGTTTGTAAAAATCTCAGCCGAGATTTGAGTATTTAGCGCGTTTCTGCGAACTGGTAACGGGCATGCGCAGTGGGCAGCGGCAAGCCGATGCGGATATAAGGATTGGCGCCGGCGCCACAGCTGATGCATTCATTCATTGATCACCGAGGAGGTAAGACCCCCGAGCCGGAGAGCGCATTTATACTCATATATGTAGTTACACAACATAGTATTACTCTTTATGTACTCCTGGGGCTTTTAGTGCACATTTCCATCTTAAATATCCGTCTTTCTCGGCGTACTTTGGTGGTAAGTGGATTTAAATCTGGACAAGCGAAGGACTGCAGCCATAACTTATAGTTTTACCTTGTATTTTATCTTATTTTAAGGGCTTTTTCTCTACTCGTACCATCGAGTTTACCTCGCTTGAATCTGACATGTTGTCCTAAAAGTGTGTCGTGATATTTGGGGTTTTAGTGGAGTTTATTCCTACAAACACTGAGGCTGCTCCTGTTACTTTAAAACTCTCAGAAAGATGCTTTTTATAATTTGTCTCTATGTTGCCCTGTTTTTCCAAACAGAGCAACTATTCAGCTGTTTGCATGCAAAAGCAGCACGACATCAGTTTATCGTCATATCTGGGTTAGCTGGTTATTGTTGACCTAGTTAGCGGTTGCCCAGCTAAGTTTGCTAATTACTGTAGCTCCCCTCCATAACTGTAGCCTCGAGGTGGTCTCGGTTTACTTTGCTTTAATGGCGCTTGTCGACGTTTAAAACGGTTTGTGTTCACCTATGATGTTCCCATGAGTTTAATCTAGCAGTAGAGAGCAGTTTAAAGTCGATATAGCTTATGTTAAGCGGTCATTTTTACTAGTTTCCCCCGCAAACCCGGAGGAGGTTCTGCGGAGGCAGGGCTCAAATCCTCCCGCTTTTGAGCTTCGGAAATTGGCGCGTCTTTGAGTTTCAATCCTCAAATAAAGTCCATATTTTCGCGTTTTCATACAATCAACTTACACTAACGTCGTCTGCAGATGTTTGTTTATTCACTGTGGGTGATAAACGTTGGTTAAAATGCAGCATTTTTGAGCGTTTTTTGTTTGAAATCGAGGGAACAACCAGCCCCCCTCCTTCTTGGCTGTACTTAACCACACTAGCTTACAGAGCTTGGCTGGCTAGTCTGGCTCTTTTATATTAAGTTATATCTGTTTGTACCCGTTTGGCTTTGCTTATCCTAGTCTTCTCATGTGGAGCTTTAGCTTTCTTAGTCGACCAGTATTGCTCCATGAGCTACTTTGCCTCTCTTTTTCTTGGTGGTCACAAGCTAACCTGAGTGTGTCTTTCATCACAAGCTAACTACCACCAGGTCCGAACTGAGCATGTAAAATGTGAATTTTTGTTGCATATTGGGGGTCCTTGTGTGGCTTCTCCAAGACTTTCCAAGAGCCAGTTAGTCTCTTTATAACATCATTTAGTCGTTTTACTTGGCTCTGGCCTGTTACAGGCTTATACAACCTCCAACATGCTGTATGTTGGGGCCCAGTGGCTCCTCAACATGGCCCCAGAACCCTGTAACAGATCATGAAGTGCTTCCCAGGAGATTTTAGATTAATTATATTTAATAAAATTCCTAATTTCTCATCCTGTCTGTAGCCCATGCTGTCACATGACTAATGTATATGTGTACTTTTTTGGATGTAAATCTCACCTGTTCCCTTTTTTTATTTTTATTTTGCAGAGCCATAAATACACTCGACACAATGTTCAGACGCAGGTAAGCAGCTGGTGTTTGTTCTCAAACTGTGGTGTGGGGGCCAACATGGGGCCTCCATACCAAGAGGGGAAAAGTCCAGTTTTAATAGAGCTGCTGTGTGATTAGGCTAACGTGTATCAAAATATCCTTGTACATTTCCATTTTCTGATATTGATAATGAATAATGTATGCATTCTCACAGAACATGACAATTCATATGTCAAGTTTTCACTTGATCTCGATCCGTAACCATTTCTGACAAATTTGTGGAATGACGTTAGATCAGTTGCCAATATGATTTCACTAAATATCAGTGTTATAATCGCTTGCATTTCTGTCTTAGTCATGTAAATGTAACTCTTGTTTCGATTTACAGGAACTTTAGCGAGATGAGATAATGAACTGCTGCGACTTGAAAACATATTTGATAAACCCGTCTGTCGTACATGGCGGTCAAGCTAAAGCTCTAAATTGACCCCCCCCCCCCCCCGGTTGAGTGTGACTGCCTGTGTCCGGCCCTAAAGCTGTGAAGCTGATGTACTTCATTTTTCATTTCAGCGGTCGCATCACTTTGCAAGCCAGAGATTCAAACACACTCGAGCCGACCGTCAGAGCCCCACTGAAGAAAAGGAAATCGGAGGTTTGTGTGTTTTTTTTTAATACTCTTATCTGATTCCTAGTGTTTTTATTTTTTTAGTAATGTCACCTTCCTGTGAAGTTCTTTGTACTTCCTTTTTTTTGTGATTTATCAGTTTAGCACTGATGCCAACTCACCAGTTTATTTTTATTTTCTTCTCCAGCCCTCCAAGAAAAAGCTACAACCTGCTGCCAAGAAACAAAGCTATGAAATACAGGTCGGTGTGTCCACGTGTCATTAACTCTGAATGATTGTGTGTGTGTGTAACTGATAAGAGTTAAGAATGGGATGTGTGTTACTAGTTATCTTTTGCCTCCCCCCTCCCTCCCAGTCCACCCTGCCCTGTTTGAAAACTGTGTAGTCGTATTAGCATGTATTTTCAGCGTATCCTTTGCAGTAAAACCTTTTCATGTAGACAGTCCTCATACTATAGTGTTCTATATTTAGAGCAGCGATTCCCAAACCAGCGGGATATGTACCTTAAGGCCGTCTTATGGTTCTGCGCCGGACCCTACGCCGTAGCCTGACGTGCACCTCGTAAAAAAATGTAACTACATGTCACAGCGAAGCACGTCGCTCGGCCGTGTCTTGGTAGCGTTGCATTTCCCCCCGACTCATGTCCTGGTTCTCCTTTTCCATAAACGGCATGAAATCAAGGAGAGGGTTAACTTTTCCTGCTCCAGATTTTCCACCGTGGTCAGAACGAACAGGGGAGACACTTTGTATCACACTGACTCTAGAGTCGGTACTCGCTCTGAATCGCCGTCACTCTCTCACTGATCCTTCGCTCTATCACACACACACACACACACACACACACACGCGCTGGCTCGACGCACACTCCAGCGCACAAGTATAAACATCAGGCCACTTGCGTAGGCTACGGCGAAAGCTCTGCGTGGAGCCTCCGTAGAACCATAAAACGGGCTTAAGGGTGTACGTGGGGAAGACTCATTAACATCAAGTCGACTAACACCTGGACACTACGTGTTGCAGTTTGCTAAGCACTAAAGTTTAGCTGAAGGTAATAAGTGGTAGACATAACTAACGGTTAAATTGAGTAGCTAAAGTAATGGAGAAACTGTTTTCAAAATGGCTAGAAGGTGGCTAACGGTTGAAATAGTTGACTTACGGGCGAAATTAACAGTTGAAATAGTTGTGGAAAAAGTAATGTTAATGGATAAATGGTGACCCATTCAGCTTCACTCCTAGTAGAAGCCTAGGAGGTTAGTAGTATTGATTGCTGACCTGACAAACCTAAATATTGACCGTTCATTGTATAAAATAATATTCACATATTGCATGATGAATGGTTATACATTTGGAACACGCATTGGGAATTGATGAAGGGGTACGTGAGTTCATGTGACAGGGCTTTGGGTAGTTGGGGTGCTCTGACCAGGAAGGTTGGGGAGCCACTGGTTTAGAGCGACCATTTTGTTATACTCCTAAATGATATAGAATAACTCCTTTTATTTCTTTACATTTTTCACTTTTACGCCAGCTTTTTGTCCCCGTTTTGCCCCCTACACGTTATCTATATATTGAACGAAGCACCTCAAAGTAGTTACTGTAACTTTATGGGATTTATGTTGGTGATGAGAGGTCATGTTAAAGTGACTCGGGAGTTTCAACAGTGACCGTGCAGTACCTTCTTTTCACCACAAAGTGTCCCACTGGACTCGATTGGGGAAAATGAAGTTCACAGTGGTGAACACTTTGATTATTAATTTTTTTTTTTTTTGTGCATTTAATTACACGTAAACTTAAAGTGGTTTACGCTAAAAGGCATGCAGCAACCGGTAGCTGTACAGAAGAATATAATAAATACAATGGATGAAAAATGCAACAATAGCAAAAGAGAAAATGCCGACATTTAGATTACAATTTTAATGGTGTTTAAAGTGAATCAGAATAGTTTATGGATCGCCTCTGTAATAAGTCGCGGTTGCTCACGGTAAAGATTTAAGGAAGAAAACTAGTCAGTAAGTTTATAAAGTAACATGGCTAAAGTAAGATTGTTATAAAGATTATGTTGCTAAACGTGTGTTTGTGTCCTCACAGTACATAGAAAGACATATGGGTAAGAACAAGAACAAAGCTAAACGATGATCACAATTCTGGAAAAACTGAAAACTCTTCAGATTTCATATTTTCCTCATATCGTGCAGCCCTATTGACCACACAGCCGGTCTGATTCTTCCTGTTTTTATTCATCTCGTGTGTTTTTTGTTTTTTCTCCCCCAGAAGTGTTGGTCGGAGGACGGAGCGAGTCCGTGCGTCCTCATCGAAACTCCCCACAAAGAGCTGGAGCCTGCAGATCCGTCGAGCTTCAAGCAGTACAGATTCAAAAACCTCTTCATCAAGGCCTCCCCCATTCCCTGCCTCAGGTGTGTGTGTGTGTGTGTGTGTTAGGGGTGTGAATCTTTACTGATCTCACGATACGATTACAACAAATGGATATCGCGATGCGTCCCCTTCCACACAGTCTGTGTGTTTTACACCTGAATGAGGCGGCAATTACTCAACACCTCACGCTGAGCTGCTACCCCACCCCCCAACGACTCTGTATTCAGAGTCTACTACCTTTTGTTCAGTTAATTGTGCTTGTAGTTGAGACTTTGTAACTTCAAATCAGCGCTTGGCTCAAATTGAGAAGACGCCCTGAAACTGAGCGGCAAAGATCGATTTATTTTAATTGTCAACAATTCATTTAATCACTAACTATTTACATATCTGAGACCCCGTTTTAAAAAAATCCTAAATTGTGAACAAAACGTGACATTTGAGGACGTCATCTTGGGCTTTGGGAAACAATGATCCACATTTTTCACTTTTTTTTATTTTTTTTATTTTTTTTCTGACCTTTTTAAGAGACCAAACAATCTTTTTTTTTTTTTTTTTTTTTTTCGCGAAAATAATCGTCAGTTGCCACCCTACACATTTAACTTAATCAGAATCAGGTTTATTGTCAAATGTCTTGGTGTTTGGTGCATAATAAAGTGATAAAGTAGTGCAATAAACAAATGTATAGAACAGAAACAATATGTACTTATATTGGTATTAAGTGAGAGAGCTGGACAGTTTTGTGCAAAAGATGGTTTTAAAGACGTATATGTATACGGAACAAAGAAAAGGTGTCTTCAGATGTAAAACGATCAACTCTTGATGTTCTCTTTCTGTCAGCTCACCCAACAAGTACAATGTTTGATTTGCATACAGCTGAGGCATAAAAAACCAAAATGGTGGCTCTTGAAAGGAGTTAAAAAAAAAACCAAAAAAAAAACCCGTTCTGTCTTTCAGCTGGGCCAGCTCAGATGACGTGTGGATCAAAATGATCAACAAGGAGCTGAAGTACGTTCACGACAGGAGCTACCTGCAGCGGCATCCCAAACTGCAGCCCAACATGAGGGCCATCCTGCTCGACTGGCTGTTCGAGGTGAGGACCAGAAATATTCTTTTGATTCCTCTTATTGGTGACAGTTTATTTTATTTTTTTTAATTTTATATTTTAAGATGCAGAATCTCCTGGTAACGATGTTTAAGTAGTCAGCCATAGGGGTGTAATGACACCGGCCTGGGTCGATATATCTCATTTTAAAAAATGTGAAAATATCGGTACACACAAATGGGCTTATGCATCTGTCGCAGGCCCCGGATTCCAATCGGCTCTTTGCAGACTTTGTGATATCAGTTAATATTGTGATATTAGTAAATATATCTTTGTCTGATGGTTGATATCTTAATGTGATTTTAAAAATGGGTGATTTTAACACCCCTTATCTACATTTATAAGTACAGCCATAGGCGTGTAACGATTCAATGTATCGATTAACTTCAACAATCTAATATTATCGATGCATATCGTCCTCTTTAAGATGCGCCTTTTATTTTGAAATTCCCACTTCATATTTATTAGTTTTTAATAAAAAGTTTTAGTTTTTTTATTTTAAATGTCTGGAAGACCTCAGTAATTGACAAATTATATTTTAGTTGCATTTTGTAAATGTATATAAATGTATATCTGTGTTAAATGAGTTTATGTATCAGTTGCGGCCCTAGTAGTGCAATATCCTAATTGGGGGGGCACACTATTTGTTAAAGGCAATTTGTGTCTAACCATTCTGAACGAAGTATTGTGGTGCTGCAGGGACATCCTGGCCTACAAATCCAATCCTCCAGCCTAATGAAAAAATCTGTTTAATTTTGTTTTAATAAAAATGAGACTAATGAAACAAAAATGATCATTCCCTCCAATATAGAGAATCATGTCGCAATTGCAACATCAGTCAAAATGATTGCAATTAGATATTTTCCTAATATCATGCAGCCCTACTTTTGTAATATCAGTAAACATATTGTTGTCCAGCGACTCGATTAAAATATGGTGTGGTGATAAAACGTGTGATTTTTACACCCCGTCTACGTACACTAGATGGGGGTGCAAAGATTTCTCAGTTGGTAAAACGCTGTCTGTGCGTGCAGGTGTGCGAGGTGTACGCCCTCCACCGGCAGACGGCTTACCTCGCCCAGGACTTCTTCGACCGCTTCATGCTGACTCAGGAGAACGTCAACAAAGACTACCTGCAGCTCATCGGCATCACGGCGCTCTTCATCGCCTCCAAGATAGAGGTGAGTCTCCCTCCGCGTCCTCGTCTCAACACCCACTTTTTATTGGCGTTGGTGCACAGGCTGCACACATTAATGTAAACCAGAATTCCGCACATTTCCAAATGTTACAATGTAAACGCTACAAAGATTAATCAATTAGTTGGCAACTATTTTGATACCCATTTCTTTTTTTTTTTTCTTTATGAAAAAAGGGTAAACATTCTGATTCCAGCTTGTTAAATGTGAATATCTTCTAGTTTCTTCTCTCCTCTGTGACGGTAAACTGAATATCTTGCGTTGTGGTCACAACAAGACGTTTGAGCACGTCATCTTGGGCTTTTTGGGAAACACTGATCCACATTTTTCACCATTTTCTGACATTTTTAGAGACCAAACAACTAATCCATTAATCAAGAAAATGAACAACATAAATATAATCTTTTGTTGCAGCCTTAGCTCCAATTTAAAATATAAATGTATGTGTACCTTATGTGGAAAGTCTGGACTAAATGGTCATCTAGATGTATACACTGGGAGTGTACTATTAATAACTTACATAACTCCTCCTCTTGTCTTCAGGAAATCTACCCTCCTAAAATCTTAGACTTCGCCTACGTCACAGACGGAGCCTGCGATATTTGGGACATCCAGCGCACGGAGCTTCACATACTGAAGGTATGATTTTAAAACTTGACAAATGTTTCTTAAATCACTAAAATAAGTCCTCCCAAAACATTAAAGTAAAAATGTTGAAGTACCTAACATCTAAACAGCTTCTTCTAGAAAAAATGTGAAATTTCATGTATGGATAGATAGACAGATGGACTTTATAAATCCCAAATTGGGACATTTCTCTGTTACAGTAGCAAGTTACACAAACATACACACACTAAGTATACTAGAAAATGTACTAGAAATAATAAGATGGCAAAGATTAAAAATGCCAGAACTACTGAAAGAAATATACTTGAGAGTAATGACTGTACATGTATTTGCAAGTGTAGAATATATAATTAAGATACATTTCTGTCTCTCTCTCTGTATCTATGTATATTATGAAATAAGAAGTAACCAGTGTGCATTCAACAACCTCTTTGGTTGTTCCGTTAACACGATGTAAACCTGTGCAGCATGTTATGCGTTGGTGCCGTATCTGTCTCCGCTTGTGTTGACCTGTATGTTGTCGTCCTGCAGGCGTTGAACTGGAATCTCTGTCCGGAGACGCCCATCGCCTGGTTGAAGCTGTACGCTCAGGTGGAAGCCCAGAAAGACGGGGAGAACTTCCTGGTGCCGCAGTTCTCTCAGGAAACGTACATCCAGATCACACAGGTACCTTCATACCTGCAAAAAAAAAAAAAGCTCCCAGTTTTTTCTTTTTTTCTTCTAAAGAACACATACTGACCTTTTTGACCCGTGTGTTGCAGCTGTTGGACCTGTGTATTCTGGACATCCACTCGTTGGACTACAGCTACAGCGTTTTCGCCGCAGCGGCCTTCTGCCACTTCTCCACATTTGACGTCGTCCATAAAGTCTCGGGTGAGTTTGGTTTTCCGGTCTGAACGGCTGCTTTTAAAGCTGCTACTTGCACCAGAAGTTGTAGCTGTTATGAACAGATATTCACTCAGAATAGTTTATCTAGGATTTTTTTTTTTTTTTTTTAATCAAAACATTTGTTGAGTTATTTGAGGTGAAATGCTTGAATAGGTCCTGAGCATTTGTGTGTATTTCAGGCCTGTGTGTAGTGATTTCTAACAGAGTGTAAATTGTAAATTCCCCACTGGGGATCAATAAACAGTATAAATTATTGACATGAGAAAGTGTGTGTGATTCGATATCACAATGCGTGAAATACATCTTTCTATTAAAGCCATATAGGATATTCACATATTCAGCACTGAGCACACGGCACTTCCTGAATGTGCAAAACCTACCAGAATATGTAAACAGAAAGGTTGTTAGGCCTACATTAAATTATAAACAGAAATAATTGATTATGGACCGGCTGATTGTCGATGCAGCATCGTCCATGATTGGATGCATCGATTATTTGATTAATTTCAACACCTCTAGTGTGTGGGTCCTCTGTGTCCATGATTGTCTTTTGAAATCGCAAAGGTCCTTCTTATCCATGACTTTAATTTATGAAACGCCAGGGTATTTTAAGGGGAGGGAGGAGAGTCTTCTACTTTTTTTTCCCTCCTGTGGGTGTTTGTACTATTTTCACATTGAGCTTTTTATTTTTTGACTCTAAATCCTAACCCGTCCGACTGTCTCTGTCAGGTCTGACGTGGGATGGCGTGGCTCCTTGTGTCCGGTGGATGAGTCCCTTTATGGACGTCCTGCGCTCTCAACCCACACCTCAACTCAAGATCTTCTCCAAAGTCAAAGCTGACGCCCGGCACAACATCCAGACACACGTGGCTTATCTGGACCTGCTGGTGAGACACACACACACACACACACACACACACACCCCCCCCACCCACCCCCTGCGGTTACAGTTAGGGCTGGGTTAAAATGATCGATTCTCTAATTAAAATCTCTTTCGGAGAGGCAAAAGTTATGACTAGAGATGGTCCGATACCATTTTTTGCTTCCCGATACCGATTCTGATACCTGAACTTGCGTATCGGCCGATACCGAGTACCGATCCGATACCAGTGTGTCATATATATTTTATGTTTTAACAACTGTATACTACTATCTGTGTGGATGTGATTTCTATCTTTGTCAGTCTGGCTCGGGTTAAACTCTTTGTGAACCATGAATGCCACAGAACGTTCTTTTATTATCCAGTTTGACAGTCAGTTATAACGGGGGGAAAAAAAACAAATAAACTACTTTAACGTAGATTTTCTTTAGGGCTTTATTACGTGGTATCAGATCAGTGCATTAACTCCAGTACTTCCCGATACCAGCGTTTTAGGCAGTATCGGAACATCTCTAGTTATGACCCAAACTATCCAAGCACTTAAGGGTGTTTACAAAAATAAAACGCTTTCAATTGACTTTGCACGGCACTTAAAAGTACATCATCGCTTGTTGGCGCTGAATTTGATCCCTTCCAAAAACACCGGTGGTTAAAAGGATACCAGAGGTGCTCCTGCCACTTTTTTTTTTTCTCTTCTCTAAAGTCTTTGAGTCAGCTGATATCATTTTTAAAGGACAATTCTGACGCAAAATTAACCCAGGAGTTAATAACCCATGTGTACCAAGTCAACCTTTCTCTGGGATATGTTTTCATGCTAATCAAATGAAAACCGAAGCATTGAGAACTTTTGTAAGTGTACAGACTTTTTTTTTTTTTAAAGAGTTTTATAAAGACAGTAGCGTTCATGTATGCAGGCAGGCGCAATCTTGGCATAACAGTCACGACCAGTCGAACGCCATGCTGGAGCTGTGTTACTGGTTACACGGCGTTTGGCGTTTGACTAGTCTTTTTAATAAACTGTCTGTACACTTGCAAAGTTCTCAATGCTTCGGTTTACATGTAGGGACCCTCATCATGCTACCGTGGAAGTGTGATATTTTGAGCCTTGTTAGTGGTATAGAAATCGCGATTAATTTTTACTTTCCCTGTGCCCCCAAAGACTAGCTCTAGAAGCTAATCAGCTGGTCGCGCTAGCTTGTTTGAAGCTAGAGACTCATTCAATTAGCATGAAAACAGATCCCAGGGAACGGTCAACTCGGTACACGTTATTAACCCCTAGGTTCATGTTGTGTCGGAATTGACCTTTTTAATGAAATTCCCAAATCATTTTAAAATGTTAATATGATGCTAGTTCTTTAAAGTAAAAGATTACTTAAAACGACCTTTTTGGGGTTGAAGTCTAAAGTTCTTTACACTTCAAAGACGCCAAAATAAAAGCAGGATGAGGTTTACTGTTTAGAAGATTTTCAATCATTAATGTTCAAAAGTTGACTAATTGTGTGTCAAGCATTGGATATTTAGCAAGCCTTCGTGACTAACGTTAAATTTGATTTCTGTCGTGCAGCGGAAATCTCATGACCTTCGACCTGACAGCCCTGACTGTCAGATGTCTCCCGTCGCCGTGGGAGCGCTCCTGACTCCACCCAGCAGCACAGAGAAACCAGCCAATCACTGAGCAGGACGCACTACCTCTTCGTACAGTTTGACCTGAAGTGAGGTCTCTGATCACATCAGCTTGTCGCCAACAGGACAAGATTTTAGAAAAGATTTTTATGTAGCATGTTTTTTTTTAAATTTATTTTTATTTTTTATTTTTTTTTAAACACTAAGTCTGGAACTCCTGTCGGTTTTTTTTTTTTTTTTTTTTTTTTTTTAATTTGGTTTTCTAAAACTTGAGTGTCAGGAATTGCTGTTCTTTGGACAGTGTGTCAATTTACAGGTTAACCAGTTTGAGTTTTAGACTGAAGCAGCAGCGACCGGAGTCCACTGATGTAAAGTGCGATCGCCAAACTGTCTTGTTGCTTGGTTGAGAGGAAACTGAACATTTTGAAGTATTTATCTGGGAGTTTTACTGGTGCTATTCTTGAAATGAAGCGTAAATGCTTCCAGATGGTGCTTCAGTCAGATTCTCAGGAGAATGAAAATGAGGCGCATCTCATTTTCTACGTTAAAATATTTTATTCAACTCTGAAATGGGGTTAAGTTTAAATAGTATCCTCTCCTAAATTACCTTCAAATGTATGTAAACTTGCAGGTTTACGCTCCTAATTGTCAAAACAATGTGATTATTTACAAAGATTGTGCTTTTTTTTTTGCTACATGAGCTGTACCAATAATCGGACACTTTAATTGCTGTTAACATCTTAAACTGCAGGTGTTTTGAACGCACCTGACCTTGTGTGGCTCAATAATTCCCCTCTTCAATCGGGTTATTGTTGCAACCTTGTTGCACATTCTTGTTACATTCCTGAGAAACTTGACTTGCATAGGAAAGTGCTTGTATTTATTAAGCCTTAGTATGTAAAAACAAAATGTCTGTCTATATGTAAAAAAAAAAAATAATCTGAATGAGCTCAGTTTGATCGCTGCCAAAGGCAAAAGCTATTTATGATTTTTGCTATGTGACACCTTTTTTGTTGAATTACAGTTCCTCATTAAATTGTGTACACTAGCCTGTCCATTCTTAGTGCCTTTTTAAAAAAAAAAAAAAAAAAATATGAACTGTACAGCTACTTAACTTAAGCTGCAGCGAGCTAAGTGTGAACAAACCTGTGACTGTAAACCTGAAATCTCTACAGCTCGATCGAGACTGCAGTGAACAAACTATGTGAACTGTAGATGTTAAAGAATTTATGTTTTTGTAAATACAATAATTCAGAAATGTGTAATTTCTTTTATATTGGAATGTTTTAAATAAATGAAAGGAGTGTGGTATGTTAAGTTTTCTGTCCTGTGTGAATGTATATTGCTCCATTTTTAAAAAGGCACAATAGTTCAAGAAAGTAGTCAGGAAAAAGAGTTATAAGTTGTATAACAATACTTTATTACCACATTCTTGTCTCCTTGCCTTCGGCAGTTTGGTAACCTGCAACTTGCATAAAGTAAATGTATGTTTTATAAACACGCAAACTCTCCACAGTAAGCAGAAAAGGCCCTGCCCAAAAGTGGCATCGAACAAGGGATCAGTCTCTACAGTAACTACTTTCTATGAGGCAACAGTGCTAACCACTGGCCCACTATGCCACTTATATTTAGCTATCAAAATTCTTTTGATAACTTTTAGTCACGAGGGTCCACTGAGTCTATATCCAAGTTTTTGTGCAGATTGGACTCACGGCCCAGGAGGAATTAGACAAAGTATGTTTCCCATATATCGTGATGTGGCTAATTAATAAAGAAAATTCTAACCGCAACATCTAATGGCCGATTCACTCTAAATTTGTCATGGAAGCTCAAGCCCCTATGCGGAACAACTGTCATGTTTGGTGTCAATCGGAATAAATCTTGGTAAGATACGCAACTTCCTGTTTCGACAGCCCCCTACAGGAAGTTGGTCCTCTGTAACTTGCGCATTGTGTTAGCTATCAAAATTCTTTTGATAACTTTTTGTCATGAGGGTCCACCGAGTCTACGTGTACATTTTTGTGCAGATGGGACTCATGCTCTAGGAGAAGTTAAAAAAAAAATAGGTTTCGCTCAAAGCGAATTTGATAATTAATTAAAAAAATGAAAACGGTGCCATCTAAAGGCCGATTGATGCCATATTTGGCACACATCCTCATTGGCACATGAGGAACAACTGTCTTAAGTTTTGTGTCCATCGGAATAGCCGTGTGCAAGATACAACCGTTCCTGTTTCGACACCCACCAACAGGAAGTAGGTCCTCTGTAACTTGCGCATTGTTTTAGCTATTAAAATTATTTTGATAACTTTTTGTCACGAGGGTCTTCCGAGTCTATATGCCAGTTTTCGCGCCGATCGGACTCACGCCCCAGGAGTAGTTAGACAGAGTAGGTTTCCCATATATCAATATTTTGCTGATTAATTAAAAAAAATGAAAACAGCGCCATCTAATGGCCGATTGACGCTAAGTTTGGCACAGATGCTAAACTGGCCATGACGAACAAGCTTGTCAAGTTTCGGGGCAATCGGAATAATTGTTGCCAAGATAGACAGGAAGTTGCTGTAACTTGCGCATTTTTTCAACTATCAAAATTCTCTGGATAACTTTTTGTCATGAGGGTCAACAGATACTACCTGTAAAGATTCAAGAAGATTGAAATCACGGCCTAGGACGAGTTTGAAAGAATGTAAGACACCTGAAAAATGCATAATTAAAAATGGCCGCCTTCCGGTTGGGCGGAGCTAATGAAGGTAAATGGGAAATATGTCCGCAATGATTAGAGCAATATGGGTATTAAATCTGGTAGCGATCGGAGCAACTATGTCCAAAAGTAGGTTTTCGATAAATCGCGATTTTTCACGCATAAAAGTCTAGGCGGAAATGGGCGTGGCCTATATCAGGAGATTCAGCTGGATCCAGGGAACGTGAAAATATATGGTTTTTGAATATGAGATGTACAGTTTGGGAGTTATAGGGCCAAACGTTTTTTTCCCCCCTGCAATAGCGCCACCTAGTGGTGGATATGTGTAATTTTTTTTAAATCTTTGCAATTTTCACAAGTTGTGACGTGTGCAAATTTTTGTGAGTTTTCGTGCATTCTAACCCCCTCAAAAATGCGACGAAGAATTGGTAAAAATAATCTGACCAAAAACAATAGGTTCCTTCGCACTTTCAGCACGAAAGTGCAAGGCCCCAACGGTGCAAGGCCCTAAAAAGTCATAGTAGATTAAGTTGAAAAAAGTCATAAAAAAGTCATAGTATAGGCTAGCATATCTAAAAAAAGTCATAGTATGTCGCAAAAAAGTCTTAAAGGTATAGTATGTCGAAAAAGTCATAAAAAGTCATAGTATAGTATGTCGAAAAAAGTTTTTAAAAAGTAATTGTAGAGTATGTCAGAGATAAAGTTGTAAAAAGTCATTGTATATTATGGCGAAAAAAACTCGCAAACAGTCATAGTACACTATGTTGAAAAAAGTCATAAAAAAGTAATTGTATAGTATGGCGAAAAAAAAGTAGTAAAAAGTCATAGTATAGTATGTTGAAAAAAGTTATAGCATGTCGAAAACAGTCATAAAAGTCATAGTATAGTGTGTCGAAAAGTCCTAAAATGTCATAATATAGTATGTCAAAAAAAGTCATAAAAGTAATAATATAGTGTGTCGAAAAAGTCATAAAAAGTCATGGTATAGTATGTCGAAAAAAAAAGTTTTTAAAAAGTCATAGTACAATATGTCGAAAAAAGTCATAAACGTCATAGTATAGTGTGTCGAAAGAACTGTTTTTAAAAATTTATAGTAGATTATGTTGAAAAAAGTCAAAAAGTCATGGTATAGTATGTTGAAAAAAAAAAGTCATAAAAAGTCATATTATGTCATAGTCATAGAAGTCATATTAGTCATATGTAGAAAAAAACTAGAAAAAGGTCATAGTCATAGAAGTCATAAAAAAGTCATAGCATAGTATGTCGAAAAAGTCATAAAAAATCATATTATGTCATAGTCATAGAAGTCATATTAGTCATATGTAGAAAAAAACTAGTAAAAGGTCATAGTCATAGAAGTCATAAAAAAGTCATAGCATAGTATGTCTAAAAAGTCATAGTAATTATGTTGAAAAAAGTCATAGTATAGGCTAGTATGTTGAAAAAAGTCATGGTATAGTATGTGGAAAAAAGTCGAAAAAAGTCAGAGTATATCGAAAAAAGTATGTAATTTTTTTTAAGTCATAGTAGATTATGTCAAAAAAGTCATAAAAACTCATTGTGTAGTATGTCCAAAAAAGTCATGAAAAGTCATAGTATAGTATGTTGAAAAAAGTAATAAAAAAAGCCATAGTATAGTGTATCGAAAAAAGTCATGGTATAGTATGTCTGAAAAAAGTCATAAAAAGTGATAGTATAGTCTGTCCAATAATGATTAAAAAAGTCATAGTATAGTGTGTCAAAAAAAGTCATAGTATAGTATGTCGAAAAGTCATAAAAAGTCATTGTATAGTATGTCAAAAAGTCATAGTATAGTATGTCGAAAAAAGTCATAGTATAGTATGTCGAAAAAAAGTTTTTAAAATGTCATAGGACAGTATGTCAAAAAAAGTCAAAAAGTCATGGTATAGTATGTCGAAAAAAAAGTCATAAAAAGTCATAGAAGTCATATTATGTCATAGTCATAGAAGTCATATTAGTCGTATGTAGAAAAAAACTAGTAAAAGGTCATAGTCATAGAAGTCATAAAAAAGTCATAGTATAGTATGTCGAAAAAGTCATAGTAATTATGTTGAAAAAAGTCATAGTATAGGCTAGTATGTTGAAAAAAGTCATGGTATAGTATGTTGAAAAAAGTCGAAAAAAGTCAGAGTGTAGTATATCGAAAAAAGTATGTAATTTTTTTTTTTTAAGTCATAGTAGATTATGTCAAAAAAGTCATAAAAACTCATTGTGTAGTATGTCCAAAAAAGTCATGAAAAGTCATAGTATAGTATGTTGAAAAAAAGTAATAAAAAAAGCCATAGTATAGTGTATCGAAAAAAGTCATGGTATAGTATGTCTGAAAAAAGTCATAAAAAGTGATAGTATAGTCTGTCCAATAATGATTAAAAAAGTCATAGTATAGTATGTCAAAAAAAGTCATTGTATAGTATGTCGAAAAGTCATAAAAAGTCATTGTATAGTATGTCAAAAAGTCATAGTATAGTATGTCGAAAAAAGTCATAGTATAGTATGTCGAAAAAAGTCATAGTATAGTATGTCGAAAAAAGTCATAGTATGGTATGTCGAAAAGTCATAAAAAGTCATAGTATAGTATGTCAAAAAGTCATAAAAAGTCAAATTATAGTATGTCGAAAAAAAGTTTTTAAAAAGTCATAGTATAGTATGTTGAAAAAGTCATAAAAAAGTCATAGTATAGTGTGTCAAAAAAAGTCATAGTATAGTATGTTGAAAAAAAAGTCATAAAAAGTCATAAAATTAATAGTATAGTGTGTCGAAAAAGTCATAAAAAGTCATGGTATAGTATGTCGAAAAAAAGTTTTTAAAATGTCATAGTACAGTATGTCGAAAAAAGTCATTAAAGTCATAGTATAGTGTGTCGAAAGAACTGTTTTTAAAAAGTCATAGTAGATTATGTTGAAAAAAGTCAAAAAGTCATGGTATAGTATGTCGAAAAAAAAGTCATAAAAAGTCATAGAAGTCATATTATGTCATAGTCATAGAAGTCATATTAGTCGTATGTAGAAAAAAACTAGTAAAAGGTCATAGTCATAGAAGTCATAAAAAAGTCATAGCATAGTATGTCGAAAAAGTCATAGTAATTATGTTGAAAAAAGTCATAGTATAGGCTAGTATGTTGAAAAAAGTCATGGTATAGTATGTTGAAAAAAGTATGTAATTTTTTTTTTTTTAAGTCATAGTAGATTATGTCAAAAAAGTCATAAAAACTCATTGTGTAGTATGTCCAAAAAAGTCATGAAAAGTCATAGTATAGTATGTTGAAAAAAGTAAAAAAAAAAGTCACTGTGTAGTATATCGAAAAAAGTCATAGTATAGTATGTCCAAAAATGTTTTTAAAAAGTCATAGTAGAGTATGTTGAGATAAGTCATAAAAAAGCCATAGTATAGTGTATCGAAAAATGTCATGGTATAGTATGTCTGAAAAAAGTCATAAAAAGTGATAGTATAGTCTGTCCAATAATGATTAAAAAAGTCATAGTATGGTATGTCAAAAAAAGTCATAGTATAGTATGTCGAAAAGTCATAAAAAGTCATTGTATATATGTCGAAAAAAGTCATAGTATAGTATGTCGAAAAAAACTTGTAAAAAGTCATGGCATAGTATGTCGAAAAAGTCATAAAAGGTCAATATAGTATGTCGAAAAAAAGTTTTTAAAAAGTCATTGTAGATTATGTTGAAAAAAGTCATAAAAAAGTCATAGTATAGGCTAGTATGTTGAAAAAAGTCATAGTATAGTGTGTCGGAAAAAGTAAAAAAAAAGTCATTGTATGGTATGTCAAAAAGAAGTTACAAAAAATTCATAGTATATAATGTCAAAGAAAGTCATAAAAAAGTCACAGTATAGTATATCGGGGAAAAAAAATTAATAAATGCTCTTCTTTTTAACAAATTTACAGGAGATATTTTAGAACATTGCAGTTCTGATGATGGCAGGTGAATTATGGCTGTTAAAAAAAAACACAACTCTGTATTCATAGTCTGTAATGTATGTGGTCACTATAGTGTAACCCAGGCCAATATAATGTAAATATAAAGACGCATTAGCTACTGCTAATAATATCCCAAAACTCACAGTTTAAAGCTACAGGTTATTTATGGGAGAAATTGTCAATTAACAGATTTTACCAAGCAGTAAGAGCAAGCGTTTACTTGGTGTAATGCTAGGTGTACACAGCAATCTAGGATAAATTTATGGTTATTTTGTACTTCTTGTCAACAAGATATATATACAAGATATATCCAAAGTCTCACATTGCTATTGCTAGGGGCCTAGTCACTTCAGATAACTTATAAAGATGTTTTTGAGGACATTTCAGACTTAAAAACAATATAGTACACTTTTTATTGACCATGACGACAGATGGTGTCTAAACAACGTAAATAAAACCAATAAAGAGCAAGCAAATAGGTTCTGATGCCAAAGATTTGGCTAAATAAAATAAATAAAGGACTGAAACATGTTTGTTTTCACCAACTCCCTTTATTTAATTTCTTATTTTTCTAACAACATAATAATATAATAATGGTACAACAGCATGTCTCAGTGTAATTACAGCCACAGTTTAACTGACAATCTTCATTTGTAGTAACTTCAATCTTCTATTTTAATGTTGACATTCACATCAGTATTTTCCTTCCTCTGGATCTCAAAACCTTCTCGCCGCAAAGCTTCTTTTAACTTCACGTCACTAAAACTCAGAAATTCTGTTTCTGCATTCACAAGGTAGCATTTAGGCTGTGTGCATTTAAAAGAAAGCAGTTAACGTTAAAGAAGAAATATTAGTAGAAATCTCACCTATAATTGGTATGAATCATTGGGTCAAATTCATTGTTATTTCTGCAGAATCCAATGAATTTGACCCAGTGATTCAGGTGTATTAACATCAGTGTTATGACATTTATATCACTTTATATCTTGTTTCACAGCAACGATAACTTCAGACATTCTTTTAAAACCAGTGACATTTCAGGCTCCTTCCTCTGGATCTCAAAACTTTCTCGCCACAAAGTTTCTTTTAACTTCATGTCACTAAAACTCAGAAATTCTGTTTCTGCATTCAAGAGGTAGCATTTAGTCTGTGTGCATTTAAAGGAGTCAGTTAACGTTAAGTCACTTTGACTGCCAATGGAAAATGTGGTTATGAAACAAAGGACCATTCCCCGGTCTATATGGGGTCTGAGTGTCTGATTCTACATAGAATTGCTTGGTTTCTCCCAATAAATCATGATCTATAGCCTATTCTGGAATACATGTATTAGTCAGAGAACCCACATTAACATAGCACAAGCAGAGCACTAAATAGTACTTTTTAAATTTATGATTTTTTTTTTCTTTCATGATTTATGCTTCTCCGTCAAAATTGACAGAAGGAGCTTAGAAACGTTTTATGGCTTGCAGCTGTCGTTACAAACAGCGCTGTCCGTTGGCCTGAAACAACAGCTAAGCGATAGTCGCATCACATCATGTATCTCTGCCAATGTTTGCTTTTTTTCGCGTTTCAGCTCTTTTGTCTGTGGGGTAAAAATGCAAACCAATGTCCCAAATGATTGGGGGGGACATGAATTGACAATCACTCAACTAAAGACAAGACGTTACTTAGTATATATTAGTATATATTGCATACAGTACCCAAATCCCTTCTTTGATTAGTTTTTCTTCATAACACACTGGCCACAATCATTTTTTAATTAAAGATTGGTTCATTTCAAAATCACACACCAAATTTGCATGAATCTGTGGATTGAATCAGCAGCCCACGGATTCTGCAGGAAATAATATACCAGGTGGATCGAAGTATTTGTTTCACAGCAACAATGAACTTTCAAATGCTCGGTGAGATCTCAGGCTCTTTATGGGGACGAAGCTTAAATCAGGAACCATCTGAGGAGACAACCAGACAAAACTGTGATGAGTCATGATTCATACTTTGTCTCTGACGTAGGTTAAAATATCAAATATAACTTTCCTGATCACATTCCCGCTCCTGACAGGATGCAGCCTTTAGATTTTAATGACCGCCCGCAGGACAGAATTTACATTTTTAACATTAAGAAAAGCTGAATTATCCGTATGATCAAATCCCCTCGGACTTAAACAAGTAGTACATCTATTCAAAACAAATTAAATTCATACATACCATGTAATCGATCAAAAAGGGGAGCTGTCTTTAATTATTCCAGGCCATAGTGATGAGGGCTGGGTTTTCATCTGCTCTTTTAGCCCTTAGAGATCTGCGCCTCCTGCCACTTCCACTGCAGCTCTGTCAGAACGAGAGGATGGTGAGCTGTCAGACTTTATGGAGGTCAGCATTTAGCTTCAGGTGTATCCATTAAATGTATAGTCATGTGAACAAATTAGGACACCCATGCTAAAGTTGACTAAAAAGAGGAATAAAATACAGGGGGCATAAGTAAGTACACGCATACTCATGGATCCAGGATACTATGCATCCTGATAAAGTTCCCTTGGCCTTTGGAATTAAAATAGCCCCACATCATCACATACCCTTCACCATACCTAGAGATTGGCATGGTTTTATCTCAGTTAGCCTAATAGCTGGTTTGATTTGCATTGAGTGATGATTTTATGGAAAGTACCCCATGTCAATCTCTAGGTATGGTGAAGGGTATGTGATGATGTGGGGCTATTTTAATTCCAAAGGCCAAGGGAACTTTATCAGGATGCATAGTATCCTGGATCCATGAAATAACTGGCCTTTAAAAATAAAAATCTGCCTGCCTCTATGGGAATTTAACATAGGGGTATACTTACTTATGCCCCCGGTATTTTAAGGAAGAACATTATTTTATATACGATACATTATTCATTCACAAAGAAAATTGGTGTCTTTAAAGATTGGATTTTTCCTCATTTTTTTAATTAAGGCATTAAGATCAATTTCCAAAGGATTATGTTTTTATTCCTCTTTTCAGTCAACTTTAGCATGGGTGTCCTAGTTTTTTCACATGACTGTATTTCACATTTTTGACATGCATATTTTTTTCTTCTCTAGGCGTTTGGTGCCTAGACTGTCATCGCCGCATGCCGCTCACTTTTTTGGTACTTTAAGAACAATTTGCTGATGATTCTTCTGCCCTTATTACTAGTATTAGTATTTTCACATTGTTGTATCACTACTTTTACTGAAGTAAAGGAGTATTTCCTCCACCACTGCTCACCGGAGCGCAGGAGTTGCTGTGTTTGGGACACAGCTCCAGTTTGCAGTGCAGGTAGATGTCGGGAGCTTTCCCAGAGAACTGGAACATGTTGAAAGAGAAGGAGTTGGATGTTCCCAGTCCGTTTCCCTGCACCTTCACTGTGTGGTCAGCGGGGTTCGGGCATCTGCTCAGAAACAGGAAATCAAACATGATAATGAAATGCATTAGTAGCTAGCTGATCCTTACAGTGGACAACGGCGCGTTCACACAGAGATTATCCTCACAAAAAAAATGGAAATTCTGTTTCTGTTTTTCTCTTTATTGATGTCAGCTCTCTCAAAAGTAATATTCTAAAGGGTGACCATTTTCCTTTAAGATACTTGTACTTTTAATCAAGTATTGCTTTCAAGTACTTTATACAAGAGATTTTTCAGCATCTCGCAAATTTCTTGCTCAGGTCCAAATGTTTCAGCTCACACTGCTGCTGCATGTTTGCGTCTTTGCATTGACTTTATATGTCATTTCACCGCAGAATCGGGGCGAAAACATGTTGGCCGTGATTGACCCTAAGAATTTTATCTCACCCGTTGATGACGAGGTTGTATTGCACACTTGCATTAGGAGACGGCTGATTGGTTGCCCAGCAGGAGTCGGTCACTATGGAGACCATGTTGTCGTCCAGCCCCACCGTCATCAGCTCCACCCAGACCTTCTGGTCCAGCACGAGCTCAGTGTCCGGCCCCACGACGTTTATGAAGCTGCCGTCGGTGTACGCTTTCATCATCAGAGTGTAATTCCAAATTCCAGATACAATCTGCAGCACCACGGAGCTGGAGACACACACACACACACACACACACACACACACATTTCAGCTTTCTTAAACTCAGTGCAGACCCTTTACTTAGTCCAAGTAAAAGTACTAATACCACATTGTGAAAATAATGTGTTACAAGTACAAGTCCTGCATTGAAAATGTACTGTAAGTATCATCAGGAAAATGTAGCCTATTTAATTTAGTAAAGAAAATGTACTTAAAGTATTAAAAGTGCTCAATGCAGGAAATCCTCCCATTTTAGAAACTGAAAACGATCCAAACCGTTCTTTGTGTAATGGTCTGATCATCTCAGCTGGAATTGTAGGCTGTTATATCTTTGAGATAGTTTCATTTATAATAAAACATCGTATTTTATGAACTACATGTGTTTTGTGTGCAACAACTTTAATTTGTAAGTAACTAAAGCTGTCAGATTAATAGCATGAAGTAAAAAGTACAATGTTTCTCTCTGAAATGTAGCTGAGTAGAAGGAGAAAGTGGCACGAAAAGAAAAGACCATGTGAAGTACCTCAACATTTGTACTTAAGTTCAGTACTTGAGTAATTGTACGTAGTTACAGTCCACCGCAGCTTTAACTTGAACTACAACACGTTAACAACCAGGTGACGCTCCACACACACACCTGTCTTTGATTTTGAAGGACACACTCCTGATGTCTGGCTTTGTGTACAAGCAGGAGAAGTCGATCATGACTTGGTCGTGGCGGGTGATGACGTCCGTGGAGCTGTTCTGCATCATGATGGTGTTCTGGTAGATGATTTGGCTTTTGTTGTTGCTCTACATTGTGACAGGAACACAGACGGGGTTTGACTTCATTTAATCACAGCAGTCAGATTCTTTTCATGCTCACCTGTGACATTTACAATCCAGAGAGAGAGAAAAGTACTAACTGTTGTAGGGGTTTAGAGTCCATATTTGTAGCATGCAGTTCATAAATCACATGTATCTTTCTATCACTATTAACAAGTGGAACAATGTCAGATATGTAACTACGATAAGTACTGCGCTGTAATTTGTACCTATTTCTTGTATTTATTACTGTCAGCACCACATGGACTGCAGCTGTATAAGAGTGCAAAGATCTGCGTAGCGGGGTGGATGGTTGGGTCCTAAAACACAGGGTTTTTAAGAGTCTGTGTCCCAGAATAAGTTTAGCGGAAAACACAAGACTTTTACCCAGGAAACGGCAGTTTGTGTCCCTGGAGTACTACTTAAGGGTTAGATCGACTTTTAATACTATATATTAACAGTTATCGTTCGTGGTGTAGACGGGCCTTTTGTCTGCTTTTAATCTCTGTTTAGTCTCTCTCATACCAAACAGGGAAGCCCAAACTGTAGAGAAAATACTTCATGGCCTGGCTGAGACTCCTCATTACTTTGCCATGAATCTACAGTGAAGTGATCAGCAAAAACAGGAGCAAAACAGTAGAGGAGAGCACCCACCATGACCTCGGTCCCGCAGGTGTTGTTGCTGTCAAAGCTGAAAGTCACCATGTGGGCCTCGTTGTCCATGTGTCCTTTGCAGCTCTCGTCTATGAGGTGTAAGGTGGTGTAGTCAATGTTTTTGGCACTGAGCAGACATCCAGCCAGAGTAAGAGTGGCAGAGTTCTCTATGCAGACTGTCGGGTCGCCTGAACACCCAACGGGACAAAGAAGAAAAAATATTTTTATAAGATTTACTATAATTAAGTCATAGCTAGTTTGTGCTGATGTTGTTTTTCTAAACT
This sequence comes from Sander lucioperca, assembly GCF_008315115.2. NCBI lineage: Eukaryota > Metazoa > Chordata > Actinopteri > Perciformes > Percidae > Sander > Sander lucioperca. The sequence continues at coordinate 7,315,226 of NC_050182.1, read as the reverse complement.
CAAATGTATCAGATTCTGAGCTATAATGGAGGCAGACATAGAGCTCAACAGTGTGGTTTTAGAAGTAACAACCCCATTTATTTTCTCCATAAGGATTTAGATTATCGGCCATAATGTCTAAACCATCCGAGGTAGACTGACCACGAGCTACGAGGTTGTGTAACGAAGGTTTCTGCTTCTGTAGAAGCCACAAGTAATAATAATAAGAATAGAATAATACATTTTATGCATTGGCGCCTTCCAGGACACCAAAGGACACCTTACACACATTAATAAAAACAATAGAAGCACAACAAATGTATCGATAGAAAAATCCTGTAGTAAGTAAAAACCAAAGGTATGCAACTATTAAAAACCATGTCAGTAAAATCAAGGTGGATGTAGTGAGCTATGTTGGGTGATGCCAATCTGAACAGATGTGTTTTAAGTGTGATTTGAATTGATGAAGAGAGTCTAGTGCAACAAGTTTGTGCGTGAAATATTTTTTTGCGATGTCATGGAGAAGTACTACACTACCCACAATCCTAAGCATAACAGTGAAGTCTCTGATTGGTGGAGCTCGCTGTTACCATGGAAATGTTTACCGTACCCACGAACCGGCGAACGGCTATAGTGAGCTGCTACCATTGAAATCTATGATCGTTTCTGTACACAGTCTTGTTCTTTTGCGCCGAATCAAATGTTTGGCTTGGTTCCAGGCTTAAAACTTTGGTAACACTTTACTTGAAGGTATCTACATAAGAGTGACATGACACAGTCATGACACATGAACCCTAATCCTAACCCTAACCCTAACTTGTCATGACAAAAACTGAATGACACTTACTAAAAGAAGCGTTATGTCATAAACGTTTATGACTTGTTTATAAACGTTTATGACACGTTTATGACAGTGTCATGTCACTCTTATGTAGATACCTTCAAGTAAAGTGTAACCGAACGTTTTATGTTGGCATTTAATGAAAATGTCAATGACGATATCAAATGGGGAAACTCACTACCGAACCAGAGTCATTCTAAAACTAAGCGGTCACTGATGGGCTCCATACATCCAGTTTTTAATGTAACACTAATCAGGTGTCACAACGGTCCGTGTACTTGGCGGCCAACGGATTTTCGTTTTGAAAGGAAAAAAACAAAAACGAAAAACGGCCAGTTTCCTAATTACCATTAGTAAATAGGAAAACAAAAAACGGAAAACAACCCATTATTCGTTTTTTGTTTTGATATTAAAAAACGGAAAACGAAAAACAATCTCGTTATCCGATTGTCTTTGATGTATTTGTAGATGGAACTCGGAAATTAAAATGTGTGTATAAATCTTATTCCTTTGTCAGTACCCGATCCGTACCGCCTGTAAAATCCGTTATGTGCACTGCCTGATCAGTTCTACGCTTGCGCGAACACCGGCAAACTTCACAGCTCTATGCACGCATTGGCGTAAGGATGTTTGGACATTCCCGGTTACCGGAGGAAAACATTAGACAGTGACAGTAGACCGTTATGATGGCAGAGATGAAGTTTACAAGGTGTTTGCTGGAGTTGCCTAAAGTATCTGTTAATGATATACGGAGGGTCGTCCGGCCATCCAGTACAACACCATGTAGCAAATTAAATAAAGACTTCAAATTTTACATTTCATCATTTCTTTGCAACTTTGAAGGTAATTTGCTAACGCTAGCTAGCCTGAGCTAGAAGCCTTGCTTTGGTGTTTTAAGTCATGACGCCGTCCTGCTTCAGGTTAATCATGCTTGAAATAAAGTTTAAGCATGTGTATACCTCTCACTTCATGTGTTTGTATTTTTATGAAAGTATCAGGTAAAAACAGGGCTACAAATGAGATCTCTGTGAGAGACCAGCTAACTCCTAGCTAACTATTATGTAGCTCATTGCTGGACATTTCATCCCTAATTCCGGTCACTTTACTGTATTTGTATTTGTTTAGTATTTGGTTTAGAAGCTTTTATTGGTGATTTTTACGGTACAAAGTCCTGCTACATACGTACATAGCTAGCTATATATGCTCCGCTATGTCGCGTTAGCATGCAGGTACAATAGTTAGCTATGAGTATGCTAACGTTAGATTGTAGTGGAACGAAGCAGCACTTTCTAACGTCAAAAATCGCAGACCAAACACTACACAATCGGACATGTTTCAACAGGAATGTGACCCAGAATTGGGCAGAATTTAACAACATTGCCAGCTAAGATGACCGTTAGCATGTAGCTACTATAGTGTTTACTGCAGTTAGCATGTAGCTACTATAGTGGTATACAGCAGTGGTGGCTGGGAGAGCTGTCATCCCATCTTCAAAAGGACACTTATGTACGTTTACACTTCATCACATTAATAATAGACAGTCTATGGTTATTAGTCAAGACGAAGTATTAAAGGTAAAAACATTAACGTAAACAACACAACAACGATGTCGCTACACGGTTTTGGATCAGTGACAAGTTTCGAATGTTTGTAGCTATGACTATTGTATAATAAAGATTTAATAAAAAAAGATTTAATAAAAAAGTTGTAATGTTTGGTCGTAAAGTGTTGACACATGGTACAAATCTCGCACAGGGACATTGTTAGTTTTCTACTACGTAATTATGTGCATGCACAGAACGGATCTTACAGGCGGTACTGGCCAATAAATGCTATTGAAGGGCGGGTCTATTTTTCCAAAATTAAGGAATACGACTTATACACACGTATTTTAATTTCCGAGTTCCATCTACAAATACATCAAAGACAATCGGATAACGAGATTGTTTTTTGTTTTCCGTTTTTTAATATCAAAACAAAAAACGAATAATGGGTTGTTTTCCGTTTTTTATTTTCCTATTTACTAATGGTAATTGGGAAACTGGCCGTTTTTCGTTTTTGTTTTTTTCCTTTCAAAACGAAAATCCGTTGGCCGCCAAGTACACGGACCCACAACAGACTCTGCACAAAACCACACATCCAGAACAGCAGTTCAGCAACAGCAATTTGCATTTTTTACGTGTTTCACCAGGTGCTTTTTAAAGTTTTATGATCTTCCATTATCATGCCACATGTGTTGCACTGTACCTAAAGAGTTTGTTGGTGTGTACTTGGTGGCAAAAAGAGCCCGACAGAAGCATTGGGTTTCACCGTTGTTCTCGCCGCAGTACTCGTTATTACTGCAGTACAGCTCCATACAGGGGACCTGAGGGACAGCTACACACACACACACACACACACACACACACACACACACACACACACACACACACACACACACACAAAATAACACTTAAAAAAGTACATCCATTTGTTTACTACTCCTGGAACAGAGGAACATTTTTAACTAAGTGTTTTACCTGAGTATTTAATTTTTTTATTCAACATACTCAACTTAAGTAAGTCTTTAGAGCATCAGACACAAGACATAAAAAATTATACTAATAAAAAAAGTAGATAAAAATATTAAACATTAAATAAATGTCATGCATCAATATTTATTAATTCTGCAACTTTTACTATTGGTACTTAAAGTGTCTTTTGCTGACAATACTTGAAATGATTAAGTAGAATCAAACTAAACAAACCCTGATCCAAATTTGTAAATATATTTGACTATACTTGTACTGTAGATACGACTTAATTTAAAGGTTGTTTACAGTGAATTTAACCCCAATTTACTCTGTTTCTGTCAAAAACTGTGAAAGTGAATGACAATCTTACGGCAATCGTCCGGTGACCTCCAGTCGCCCAGTGTGATGGTGGTATTCAGACTGCAGGTCTTGGCGTAAGCGTCCAAAAACTGGCAGCTGAGAGCGAGGCCTTCCTCGGTCGGGAATTTGCACGAAGTTTCTGCGCAGGCGGTTATGTAGGGAGCTGGGTTAACTTGGTCGTGGCAATCAGTGAAGGGTGCCTGCATCAGGAGATTACAGCTGTTCCAGCCATGCAGAGAGGAAGAATGAGAGTCAGTGACCAGTTTTCTGAACAGTAGTATCATCCCTGGGCACATGACAGTGAAATCATTGAAATGTATGATTCCTGTTTTAAGGATGAAAGGAGTGTTTAGTGTGTTTTGATGGGTCGGTTCTTACCGTTCAGTTATAAGTTGGCAGTTGGTCATATTGTTCGGGGGTTCGCTGTACAGGACCTCGCAGCTAGAGGGTGAAAAATCACAATGTTTGTTTACAAAAGGGTTTCCAATTTAATGGTGACGAGGAACAACTGGATATACTTTCACCTCATTCACCTCAAAAGCATGTTTGATGCTTTTATATGTCAACACGTTCACTAACGTTAGCTTGGAGAGCTAATTTACCCAACAAGTCCTCCAAACCATACGACAATGTCGTAAGTTTGTTCCTACCCCCTAGTATGACGCACAGGAACGTTTTCCGTCCTCATATGTAAACCAGAGAATGTAACAGTTGCAGTTTTCAACTACTTAGTTAAGTTTAAAAAACATTGTGCTTTGGCTTAACTATATATCACATATCTCCGCAAATCAAATCAACGGCCATTTGTCTACCCGGAAGTTGTTTTTGTGTTAGCGCGGAGTCACGGTGATTCAGTCTATACAACATTAATAAGCAGGTGATGTCAGTCTGTGCATCAAGTTAAGACTAGGACGTACCCAGCCACACTGGAGGAAGACTTCTGTGCAGCCAGATTGAAGGTCTGAGTGGTGTTAGTGGGGTTTCCACACAAGCCTTCTGCAGCAAAAGCAAATCCTGGTGAATGACAAATAAAAACAAGTCAATAGACTTTTAACCAGACAGCATGTCATTCTTAAATTCACCTTTCTGAAAAGTAGAGCTGCAAAGAATAATTGATTAATGATTGAGTCATTTTTTATGAAATAAGTACAAATTCTCACATTCCAGCTTCTTAAATGTCAATATTTACTGATTTCTTCACTCCTCTGTGAAAATTGACAATGAAAATAAATGTAAGTTGGAGCCCTAGATTTAGTTTTCTGTACCTGTGATTACTGCAGTGTTGCCATCAAAAGTGATTGTGAATGCACCCATCTGGACAGTGACTCCATCCTGGTCCTTGGAGAACTCCACACCATTAATCAGCTGAGCCGTGGCGTTGAGCGTTGGTGTTTGGTCATCAACCTACATCACAGCAGATGAGTGGAGGAAACACTGACTCAAACATCACCAATACATACATGCATGTAAACAGCTTAGTCAGAATATTGTCTTTTCTGAATAAAGGCAAAAAACTGAATATTAAGTGCATGTAGCCTATACGTAGCCGTTGATTGATCAAACCAAGACAATCTACTGTGAATTTTTAAACCACGCCATAAATACACTTTTACTTCCTTTTAGATGGATTGTGGCAGCTTACCCGAACTATTCCCCCTTGTCCAAGATAGATTGTTGAAATTGCCGCAGTTATTGTCAAGGAGTCCAAAAATGGCACATCTGTACGGCTTCGCTCCCGGAAACCCGCCAATATGTCTAAAAACGTACTTTCTACTGGCCTTAACAGTCTGTATATACAGCGATCCGGGACCGACTGGATTCTATTGAAGAAATCGATGACGGTGGAGCCAGTCACTATGCACACAGGGGGGGGCACAGTGTGGACCACACCTGATGGAGATGGAAACAGACAGATATTTTGTGTCTTTTTATTTCTTATAGCAAAATAACAAAAAAAACAAAGACCACGAAAACAGAAGTTTTATCCTATGTCAACCCATTTAAATAGGGGGGTGCTGCTGAACAATGAGGAGATAGGACGCGCCTAGCTGTAGCTCCTACAGATTTCGTTTAAATAAACAGTTATTTTACCATCCAAATACACACTTTATTCAAAGTCGACAGAAAGAAAATAAAACTATCAAAAACCATCTTCATTCATCTTCCCACTGTTCCAACAATCACCACTCTGGTTTGGTTGAAATAAACCCTCAATTAACCCATTTACATGTGGAGATATGCTGGCTCTATACACACTAAAAGTACTGATTAGTTACATGGAGTCTGGTGGGTTTGGTGATGGTGATTTTTTCTTGTTAAACAAAAAGGATTTTACTCTTTAACAAAAAGGTCTATATCTGTAGGGATCCTTTCCATAATGTTGTCAGACACTTAGAATAATAATCTGAGTCAGGTGCAAAAAGCACTTTTAGTGGACGGGAATTGAAGATGCACAATTTTTTTTCGACCGCTGCCGACTGAAGCAGTCTTGCTTAATATTTGACCAATTTGAAAGATTGTTGTTCCCATCAGTCCTTAGACACACAAACACGGGGAAAAAGTGTCCAGGTTGTTAAAAAGAAGAAGTTACCCTTTAAAACCCATGCAGTGACACCGTTCTATTTCATCAAACACCTTTAAACTGAAGGTTGTATGTATTCTAAAGCGCAGAAACATTTAAAGGCTGCTTACCTGCCAGCAGGAGGAGCAATGCAACCGGCTTCAACATGATGAAGTAGTGGCAGTAAAGTGTCGGAGACCTGGGAGGGATACAGGTCACATAGTGAGTGGCAAAACAAGTGATTTCATCCCTTCAATAACCCTCAGGAGCGTAGCATAACATTCTTCAACCTGTACAATGGCATTTTCTGTGCTTTTTGGGCTCCAGCCCCAAATGTGGCCCCCGTTTTTCTGATGTTCAAATACATAAAGTATAAGGGATGGTTTTGATGATTGGATGAAATTGAAACAAAATGAATGTAAAATGTAAAACGAGTGACAAACCAGGGTTGTTATAGTGAAATAGAAGGAAAATAAGCAGTGACAAATATTTTAATTTTTATGAACTAAAACTGAATTTAAAAAAATATATATTTAAGAAAAACTAAAAACTAAACTGAAACTATATTTCCAGGTTAAAATAAGATGAAAATATTGTAAAACTAAACAAATGAAATCCAAAAGTCCAAACTCAGCTGATCTGAGTTCAGTGTTACAGCTAAAAGACAAAAGATGTGAAGCTTTTATCAAGATTTTGGTGCGTAAAAATCTGAAATAATCTGTAGATCGGGCTTTGAAAGTCACCAAAATAAACTTGAAATTCTAAAAATTAACGATTCCAAATCATTTGAACAAGCAGTGCATTTTATCAAAGTCACTAGAATCTCAAAATGGGTTTTAAATTGGACTTTTGTTTCGTGGATGAACTGAGTTGCTACGGAAATATCTTTTGGAAACTGCACTAGTCGTGACTTTTATATTCAATTCAATGCTCAATTTGTTCAGTAAAAGAATGTTAGAAATTATTTTCTTTAATTTGTTTTAAATTCAACAATCAGTATGTCTTAGTTTAGAAGAATACTAAAAGTAGCACAAATGTAGAGCTGAGTACATTGTGATATGTTTATTTATCGCAAATAATGTCGTTATGGGAATATTCAATAATGTTAAAGCACGTTTTCCTCATATCGTGCAGCCCTACTCTGGATAGAATCAGATAATTGTGCCGTCGCCCTTAAGGAGCGTCACAATAGACACAGTCTACATGAAGCCAGGCAGAGAGAGGAAGAGTGTGCAGAGCATCTTACCGTGTGGTGTTCAGGTGTAGCAGCAGGTAGATGGAGCTCTGCAGACGGATGTCAGTGTTGAACCACTCAACTCCCCGTCGGATGTGCCTGCTGTCTCTCTCCGTCTCTTTTTATGCTAGTCCTTCTCGGCCCCGCCTTTGAAGAATGATGTACTTAACCTTCATAACATTAGTACTTTTACATTCTCGAAATGGTTTTACTCCCCAAACTGGCTTTTTGTCGCCTTCAGCATCCACTGAGTCGCTGTCCTTCACTTCCTTTTTTCACAGAGGAATGTGGAAAGAGGATGAGTGGGAATGACACTCTTCCTCCCTTATTACCATCACTGACTCTGACCCTTGAGCAAGGGCCTTAACCACAACCGGTGGAGCAGCAGATCAGACTTGTTGTAGTGGGCCAACACATTTCCATTAATTTGTTCTCAAGGAATTGCACAATGTAGCCTACAATGTGTTGTTTGTTACTCTGTGTCACCTCCTACTGTGAAAATATACAATTTCGTACTCAGCTGCTCCTTATCTCATCTCTATATCTGTATATTACTCAGAAATAAACCTGTGAAATAACAGAAAAGGTACTGGCTGCTCTTCGCCCGGACTTTGTCCTGTAATTAAAAATGGAAATTATGTGTACTGTACCTACAGTTAAAATACAGAACATTTCTGTTTACGGTTAGGCCTATAAAACATACTCTCATACAAAGCTGCTCAGTTAGTAAACTTGTGAAAACGTTAAAATGCGACAACTCACAAAATTTCGAGGCTGACAAAAGTTGAAGGAGCAAAATGTATGCAATTTCGAAATGTAAAAAACTGAAATGCAACTGTGACTCACGTTCTATGGACAAAAACTGTTAATGCACATATATTTCTAAGAGTGTATTTTTGTTACCTGTCTGTATATAATAGAGGTGTTTATAGTGTAGGCTACATATTACTATTGTTACTCTTATATTTTTTATTATGTTGTGAATTTGTTGAGCTGCTGTAACAAGGGAATTTCACCAGTGTGGGATCAATAAAGTCGATGGCCGGCTGGTCAGATGACGCCGGCTACAGAGCTTGTGTCAATGGCCGTTCTTCCTCTACAGTAGTGTTTCTCAAATGGGGTTACGTGACATTTTTAGCAAAATGTTTTTCAGTTACAAGGCTGTAGTTACTTCTACTGTCTTTTTTTTCTCCAAGTTTGTCGCTTTTTTCAAAGCTTTTGTCGTCTGTTTTTGAAGTTTGTCACCTTTTTTTTTTGAAGGTTTTGTCGTTTGTTTTGACCTATTCTTGCCTTTCTTCCTTACTTTTTTCTGCTGTCTTTTTTCAAAGATTTATTCTGCTTTTTTCAAAGTTTTTGTCACTTTTTTTCTAAGTTTGTCGCTTTTTGGAATTTGTTGTCACTTTTGTCACCCTAGTGTTGCCTTCCTTCTTTCTACTGTGTTTGTTTTCTAAGTTTTTATTGTTTTTTTGAAGTTTGTGTTAGAGTTTAGATTCTCGGCCCAAACCCGAGCCCGACCCGAGCCCGACCGGACCTCGGGTCGGGCTCGGGCCGTTATTTTGGGCCGGACCCTTGATCAAGCAATTTTTATTTATTTTTTTATCCATTACCTTATTATCCTATTTGGGTGGGGAGATAGCTATGCCATAATCAGAAATATAATAAATATATATATAGGCTATATAAAAGTAACAAATGTGTACAAAAGTTAGGCTGCAGTTACAAAATGCAGAACGTGTCTTTTTTTTTTACACATGTACATGCCTTAAAAAAAACTGTTCAAAGGGGGAACATTATTGAAAAAAGCTTGAGAACCACAGTGCTCTACAGTATGTTGACCACATGAAGATTAGTGACATGGATTGGTCTGAGTGAAACCTGCTTTCTGTTGAGCAGGGTTCCTCAGCAGAGCTTCAGGTGCTTTTAACTACTTCATGAGAAACAACAGATACAGGGCCAAAGACTCCCCCATACCTCCATTATATGGTACCTGACACAAAGTTTTATTAGCTTCCGGTTTTCCTTAAATTTCAGATTTTTTTATGGCGTTGTAAATCCTGAATGTTGAAACCACGGGCGTATAAAGACAGACAGATATTAAGTGTAACGGGGGTCTGGAGGTTCTGCCTCACAAATTTTGAGCACTTCAGTTCCTGTATTCTGGTGAATCTTTCTGTAGGAGCCAAATATGTTTTTTCAAGTGTTCAGATTTTGTGGTATTACCTGGTGAAAGGTTATAAAGGTATGCTCCAAATTGTTGCCGGCAGGTGTTTGGCCCGGAAAGGGCAAATGGTTTTTGACCGCTAACGCTCGCTGTGACACACCGCTGTGATGCTGGAGCGCATTGGCGCCAAACTCTTTGTTCCAACTGTGTTGAATGTGTTTATGGATTTAACGTTGAAAACATGAACGAATGGACTTTTCATGCTGCTGGTTAATCAAAATAAACATATTGATATTCTGCAACGCAACATCGTCAGACGATCATTGAACGCTACACAGCAAGTTAACATCAGCGCGTCAGCCAGGTCACTCCGGGTTAAATCACCTCAGTAGTTACGGTATCAGACCGAACAACTTAACACTTTCTTCAAATGTTCTGCTTTTTCTGTATCCATTTAAAGTAGAAATCAGGGGCGAAGCCAGATGTTGTAAACGTTTGAGGCTCAGCCCAAACCTAGACCGGTCCAGGAAGATTTTGTATGCTAATTAGAGCAGCTACATGCACTATTTTTCAAGCCACTTGATAATTGAATGCTCAAAATCTGTACATCATTTGGGGAAAAACATGATAGTTGCCAAGAAAAATAATCGTCCTGTAGAGTCAACATCCTGTTTTGTATCTAATTGTTCTCCAACTGTCTTCATCATGCTGAAACAAGAACACAACCAATATTTGGGAATACCAGTTGAAGGTTATTTTTATAAACCTAAATGATTCGGGGCTTTAGAGGAAACATTCGGGGATGGAGCAGTAAAGGAAAGGAAGGCACTGTAAAGGAAAACATAAATAATTCAAATATAAGGAATATAATGATGTAAAGTATCAGGCGATCTGTATTGCTTTAAATATTTGTATTGTCAGTTAAAGTTATCTGCTGAGTTAACACACATTTAGGCATAATGTACTCCTCCGTCCTCTTTTGTGTCTTTAGTACTGTCACCTCTTTACATTTTTCTCTAACGTTCCAAACTTTCTGCTTATTCAAAATAGTCTGTGTTCTCTGACATTTGGCGAATAGTCGTAATATTTTGAGAATAAAGTCACAATATTTCAAGAAAAGATCCACCTGCTCTAAAGTCTCAATAACAAAGTGATGAATGTTCCTGGATTTTAATATAATTTATATATATTATATATAGATGTTGCAGTTGGGCAGGTTTCCCAGAATGCTGTATGATCGCTCCTCTCGTGACATTGCTATAGGGCAATCACTGCCGACCTCTCACACCCAGGAGAGCACCTGTTCAACCTCCTGCTCTCTGATATGTCTGTCACCTTAAAAGTGCTCCAAGCTGAAAATACCAAGTATGTTTAACCTACATACATTAGGTGCTTTTAACCAGTTTGTGACAAATGACAGATGTCAGGCGATGTCAGGCGACTCCTCCCATTCCTTCACGCTATGTTTACCGACACAAAGGTTTTATAAGCTTCTGGTTCCTTTAATGTCAGATTTTTGAATGGTCGTAAATGCTGAATGCTAAAAATAAGGGCGTAGGATTCTTATCCAACATTGGTGAGGACGGGACACATATTAGGTTTAAGGGGGGGGTCTGGAGGTTCTCCCTCTACAAATTTTGAGCATTAACAAGAGTCAAAATGGTCTTAATGCTATAAATAGAGATATAGGTTTTGATCCAACATTGGTCATGACAGATATTAAACATTAAACATTTGATTTCCTGCATTCTGGTGAATCTTTCTCGACCAATTTTGTCTTTTTCTTCATCAAGGTCCAACGTTTAATCTTCTCTAAAAGACTTAGTCGTTGGCGATCAGCGGTGGAATGTAACTAAGTACATTTACTCAAGTACGGCACTTAAGTACAAATGTTGAGGTACTTGTACTACTTGAGTCTTTTCTTTTCATGCCACTTTCTACTTTTACTTCGTTACATTTCAGAGAGAAATATTGTACTTTTTCTCCACTACATTCATCTGTTACAGCTTTAGTTACTAGTTACTTTACACATTAAGATTACTGCACACAGAACACATGTAGTTTATAAAATCTGATGTTTGATTCTAAAGTAAACTAGCCAACAATATAACGGCTACAAGTCCAGCTGAGATGATCAGACCGTTAAACACACAACTGATGGATCCTTTACACTTTCTACAATGGGAGGATTCTTCTTTACTTTTAATACTTTAACTACATTTTCCTGATGGTACTTACATACTTTTACTTAAACATTTCCAATGCAGGACTTTAACTTGTAACAGTATTTTAGTGTGGTAGTAGTACTTTTACTGAAGTAAAGGATCTGAATACTTCTTCCACCACTGTTGGCGATAAACATCGTAGGCCTCAGGCACCTCCATTGATGCAAGTTAAGATATAGGGCTAAAATATGAGAAATACAATATTTCAAACTTTTAAATATTTATTCTCATAGATCAAGTTTTTCTTGTTTAGGCAGGATTTATTCTTCTGTCCTGTTTTGTGTCTTTAGTTTGGGGGAAGCAACCTCTTTAAATGTGCATGTGGCGCCTGTTCCCGTCAATGATACATTAATGCATTTAAATGCATTTATAAACCCCTGCTTTGAATGTGTTTTGGCAAGACTTTTTCCTCTAATGTTCAACATGTTCTGCACATTCAAAACGGGCTGTCTGTGTTCTCTGAGATTTGGAGAATTGTTGTAATATTTTGAGAACAAAGTCACAATATTTCAAGAAAAACTCCACCTGCCATAAAGTCTGAATAACAAACTAAATGTCACAGGGTTCCAAATATTCCAGTTGAGCAGGTTTCCCAGATTGCTTTATGATCACTCATCTCTTTCATCTATCATGTCTTCTGCCTTCACACGGTTATCACTGGCCTTTCGGCTCAATGCAGAAAATACCTTCTGTTTAACTTGAGTGCTTCGGGTGCTTGTAACACATTTGTGACAAATGATCGATAGCTTCCAAAAGGTACAAAGCAGAAGCTTCTATCTCAGAAAAGATCAGACTTTGTTGTCTCCCTGAGGACAATGTTGCTCATATCACAAAGTCCGCCCCGATACGACTTTCATTCAATTCAGAGGCCTGCGATTGATACAAGATGATCAGTTACATTTATACATATTTATAAAAAGCAACTAAAATATGATTAGTCACTTTAATGACGAGCTCCTTAAGACATTTACATTAAAACTAAACTACTCTCTTGGATAATAAATGATTCGTGGCTTAAGAGAAAAAATTCGGGGATGGAGCAGTAAAGGAAACACAAATAACATATATATATATATATATATATTTATATATATATAAAGTATATAAAGTCATAAAAAGTCACAGTATAGTATGCCGATATTCTACCGATACCGATTACTTTTATAAAATCCATTTTAACAAAAAGAATATATTTTTATTATTATTTATTTTTCAGCCAATCACAAATATTATAAGATCTTAGTAGAAGCATGCTGTGTGCTTATTGGCTTACTGACGCTGATGAAATTTACTCCTTACAGGTATAAACATGTTGTATTGAATGACGAGACGTTTTTCGATACTCCATACTTTAAAGGCAATTGTCGGTGCCTAAAAAGTATTGAATTCAGTACCCAGCCCTAGTACTGTTATCCTGTTAAATCAAAAATCTGAATTAAAAAAAAAAAATTCTTGCCAAGTAAGTAACACAAGGTATATGCCTCGGTGTATGGTGCACACATAAACATATTATACATTAATATGAAATAAACAATACATACAGAAACACTTATATACAAAATAGCTGTTTAACATAAGAAAAAAAAAGGCTGACTTATTTAGTGAATAGGGTACAAGCCTTCCACCAAGTTTGACATGTGAAAGTAGAAAAAAATGATGGATGAAAGAGAGGAGTGATCATATAGTATTCTGGGAATATTTGATTCAATTAGGGATATTTCAACTGGAATACCAATTTTGCTTGGATATGAGACATATACCTAAAGCCATATATCTCTGAAAATGGCAGTTTTTCTCTTGCCAAAATTTGGCCTAACTTGCAGCGTTATTAATGATGACATGAATTCCTTAAATCGTCTAGTCTCATATGATACCAACATCTTCACTTTAGCTTTAAAACGGAGCCTCCTAATAGGCCAATATCAGGATTTTATTAATATCGGATCATTCAAATGAAGATTGATTTGAATCTGGAAATTTATTTTTTAAACCCAACCCTAGTCCCCACCAATGTTGGAACAAAACAATAGGCCTTTGGTTTCAGCATTCACAATTTACAACCCCTAAATTAAAGTAAACAGAAGCTAATAAGACCTTTGTGTCTTATTATAGTGAAGGTATAGGAGGAGTCTTTGGCCCAACATCTATTGTTTGTGACAAACTTGTAAGAAGCATGCAAATCATTTAGGTTAAACGTATCATTAAAACAAAAGGTATTTGGTATTTTCACCTTGGAGCACTTTGAAGGCCAGTTATTGACATGTGGAGGTGGAGGAAACCATAGATCAAAGATAGGAACACTCCTACAGCATTCTGGGGAACCTGCTCAGCTTTATTATTACATCCATCCATCACTTTTTATATATATGTATATATAAAGTATATAAAATATATATATAAAGTATATAAGATACTAGATATACATAACTTTTTATGACTTTATATACTTTATATACTTTATACATATATAAATATATATATATATATATATATTTATATATATATATATATATTTATATATATTTAAAGTATATAAAGTCATAAAAAGTCACAGTATAGTATGCCGATATTCTCCGAGATGTGGAGTATATTCGTAATATTTTGAGAATAAAGTCACAATATATATAAAAGAAATAATAATAATAATAAAATCCACCTGCCCTATAGTCTGACTAACAAAGTGATGGATGGATGTAATAATAAAGCTGAGCAGGTTTCCCAGAATGCTGTAGGAGTGTTCCTATCTTTGATCTATGGTTTCACCCACCTCCACATACCAAATACCTTTTGTTTTAATGATACGTTTAACCTAAATGATTTGCATGCTTCTTACAAGTTTGTCACAAACAATAGATGTTGGGCCAAAGACTCCTCCTATACCTTCACTATAATAAGACACAAAGGTCTTATTAGCTTCTGTTTACTTTAATTTAGGGGTTGTAAATTGTGAATGCTGAAACCAAAGGCCTATTGTTTTGTTCCAACATTGGTGGGGACTAGGGTTGGGTTTAAAAAATAAATTTCCCGATTCAAATCAATCTTCATTTGAATGATCCGATATTAATAAAATCCTGATATTGGCCTATTAGGAGGCTCCGTTTTAAAGCTAAAGTGAAGATGTTGGTATCATATGAGACTAGACGATTTAAGGAATTCATGTCATCATTAATAACGCTCCAAGTTAGGCCAAATTTTGGCAAGAGAAAAACTGCCATTTTCAGAGATATATGGCTTTAGGTATATGTCTCATATCCAAGCAAAATTGGTATTCCAGTTGAAATATCCCTAATTGAAACAAATATTCCCAGAATACTATATGATCACTCCTCTCTTTCATCCATCATTTTTTTTCACTTTCACATGTCAAACTTGGTGGAAGGCTTGTACCCTATTCACTAAATAAGTCAGCCTTTTTTTCTTATGTTAAACAGCTATTTTGTATATAAGTGTTTCTGTATGTATTGTTTATTTCATATTAATGTATAATATGTTTATGTATGCACCATACACTGAGGCATATACCTTGTGTTACTTACTTGGCAAGAATTTTTTTTTTTGATTCTGATTTTTGATTTAACAGGATAACAGTACTAGGGCTGGGTACTGAATTCAATATTTTTTAGGCAATGACAATTGCCTCTAAAGTATCGAGTATCGAAAAACGTCTCGTCATTCAATACAACATGTCTATACCTGTAAGGAGTAAATTTCATCAGCGTCAGTGAGCCAATAAACACACAGCATGCTTCTACCAAGATCTAATAATATTTGTGATTGGCTGTCTAACGTTACACTTGGTGGAAAAACTCTACGTTACACAGAGCTCACATAGTAGGAGCTGAAAAATAAATAATAATAAAAATATATTCTTTTTGTTAAAATGGATTTTATAAAAGTAATCGGTAAAATGTTTGAACAATACCCAGCCCTAATCAATACAGAAAAATGTCTTAAAAAAAAGTAATTACAAAATAATAATATGTCAAAAAAGTCATAGTATATATACATCTGGAGAGACATGGTTTTCACTGGAAAGGAAGGGGATGACAAACTGTCATCTAAAAGGTATTTAAAGCTGTCAGAGAAATGTAGTGGAGTAAAAAGTACAATGTTAACCTCTGAGATGTAGTGGACTACAGGTAGAAGATAAAATGGAAATACTCAAGTAAAGTATTAGTACCTTGAATTTGTACTTAACGCTCATGTTGTCCGCGGGTCAAATTTGACCCATTTTTAAAGTCTCTATGTAAAAAAATATGGGTTTCTTTCAACCAAATTGCCCCCAAAATAATACGGATGGTTCCATTCGCGAAACAGGCTGTGATCATCTGATCTTAACCCTCTGAGAACACTAGACAAACCGGCGCGTCCAAACAATGTTTGACAAAACTCCTACTCAAAAAGTGTTTATCATTTATCTACTTTTTTTTTTTTTTTTTAACATTTATTACACTACTTTGTGAACCTAAAGACTTTGGTAAACTCACGTCAAGTACCAAAACAATTTGTTTCAGCTTTAGCGCCAAATTATCTCTTCACACAATGCTGTAGGACAGATTTGGGTCTCACTAGACGGAAAGCTGAGTTTGTTCTTAACATTTTGATATGAAACACATGGGGATCACTTTTATGCAAATACCCTAAAAAATGTTCATCCAGTCCTTCCAGTTGCAGAGTTCACTGGTGCTAGGCTAGCGCAAGTCAACAGTAACTGCTAGCCTGTCCCTAAAAACAGTCTGACCCACTCCACGGTACACCTGAGGCAAATAAATTATAACGCCAATGTTATGTCTGTGTTGATATAATAATAAAGGGCTGTCAATCGATTAAAAAAATTAATCTAATTAATTACAGACTCTGTGATTAATTAATCTAAATTAATCGCATACATAATTAACAGTGCCTGAACCGAAAAGAAAACAAAGGGTACTAAACAACAGTTGGTGACATTAAAGAACGGCTTGTTTATTGCTAAGGCCATATGGTCAAAATTAAATGATTTAATAATAATGTATAACAATAACTTATTTCACTAGTAAATTGCATTAAATTGCATTGCACATTTACAATAACTTCAAATGCACCACGAAGCTGTAGTTTACCAGTTTCATTGAACACACCGTCTGTGTTTTTTTTCCGACGGCAGCTGCAGATTGTTACATCCCGCTGTTGAGTCACAGTCCTCTACAGTAAAACACAGTCACACTTTACACCGTACACAGCTAGCGGTAGGCTAACGTTAGCTGCTGTCGAGTATAGTGTTAACTAGCTAGCGGTAGGCAAACGTTAGCTGCTGTCGAGTATAGCGTTAACTAGCTAGCGGTAGGCTAACGTTAGCTGCTGTCGAGTATAGTGTTAACTAGCCAGCGGTAGGCTATCGTTAGCTGCTGTCGAGTATAGCGTTAACTAGCTAGCGGTAGGCTAACGTTAGCTGCTGTCGAGTATAGTGTTAACTAGCTAGCGGTAGGCTAACGTTAGCTGCTGTCGAGTATAGCGTTAACTACCTAGCGGTAGGCTTTCAGAGCATCAGAGAGAAGAGCAGACATATCAGTGGCTCCAGATTTCAGTAGCCAGGGTTGGCAGGAAGAAGATTTTTACAAGTAAATGTTCAAATTAATGATCCAGGCAGCACATTCTTGTCTCCCTCCTTCATTTTACAGTCCAATGGTGGCTAGAATGGCTCCGGGTCAAACGTCAATATGGAATGGATTAATCTGCGTTATTTTTTTTAACACGTTATTTTTTCTCAGATTAATTAATCGAAATTAACGCGTTATTTTGACAGCCCTAAATAATATAGATTTCTAAAAATAGAAATAAAACTACCCTTGCATCTCAATGATCGCATTACATTTTGAGGGACTAGTCTCTCAGCAGTGGCAGAATTTTACTTTGCTCCGGTTAGTAGTACTGCGTCGAAAAGTAAACAGAGAAGCGCACTCCAGTTGGGACACCTAGTAGTAGCCTAGTACATTGGTATTGAAGGATTGGATTGGAAACTAAGGACTAAGCAACACGGTGTTTCAGTGTGCATTTAGAAATTGTAAAAATAAATCAAACAGATGGGCACCACAAAGTTTCCACAAATTTCCATTGCGAGATCCAAAAAGGAACCAACTGTGGCTTCTTGCTGCTGGCTTGGACATCAAGACACCAGCCAAGACTGTGACCAAGTTGCGAATTTGTAGTGATCATTTTAGACTAGACGACTTTGAAAAACCCTGCAATCTAAAGGACCACAAGTCACTGACAACAAATGTGGTACACAAACAGCTACTGATGAACAGGTATTAACTTTTGGTAGGCTACTCTAGCTAATAAAGCTAGCCCCTTTCATAACGTTAGCCTAGCTGCTACTGATAGATTGAGACTGACAATGTTAGTGGAGATAACCTTACAGTTCAATGCATTGTGGAGAGTGACAACGTTAACCAACGGTATAGCTACACTCTTGGTAGATACCTGACTGGGCTAACTGCTAACTTTAGGTAATTACTGACAGACATTTACATCGATAGTGTGGTGTTATAATTTATTTGCCTCGGGTGTACCAAATAATTTCTAATAAAGGAAGAAGTTGCACTCTCTCGTTACTTCCGGCTTCTGAGCTGGTTGCAGTTCCACCAGAATTCCATATAGGGGGCGCTCACAGGCCAGTGCAGAATGAATGGGACTCTATGGAGCTATACCCCTCAAAATCCATTTTTCTCAGGATATAATCTTTTGTCTAGTATTTTCAATGTTGCATTCGAAAGGGGAGGTTAAGAAAATACACACTGCTGGGTGTTAGATTTTTTTAAAGTGGCTTTTTTGTTCTAAAAAGCCTTTTAAAATGTCAATGACGTCACACACATATACGGCCTGAGATACTGCTTTACGGCGAGCTCTGAGTCACTTCCTTTTTTCTCTCGAGGCATCGACAACACAGCTGACAGATTAGACTCTCCCTGTCAATACACGGGCTAGAAAGAGGTTTGCTAATGTTTTAAAGACCACGCCGAAATATTCACTCTGACATTCTGGTTCTGCTTCGGATGCTGTCAAGTGGGATCTCCGATCATAATCAGTCCTTCACTGACCAATCAGCAGTCATTAGCAGAATGCTAGCATGTTATGGGCAACAACGACTCAACCTGTAAGAAATCGAAAGGACATAAGTACTCGTTCATTCAACTTTCGACCTATAATCCATGTTTAACTTGCAGAAACTACAATCAAATCTGAGATTTCTCAACGACAATCGGGTGAAAGAGACAAATTTAGCCGTCTAGCTCCATAGGGTCCCATTCATTTTGCACTGGACCGTGATCACCTCCAGTGGAACTCTGGTGGAACTGCAACCAAATTCGGTACAATGGGGCTTAATAGGGAGTGGAACGGCTTTCCATAGACCGGCTTTGGGTGTACTATGGAGTGTGTAAGACTGTTACTGTTGACTTGTGCTAGCCTAGCACCAGTGAACTCTGCAACTGGAAGAACTGGATGAAAAGTGTTAAACGGTCTCCACTGATAAATAACACACTGGCTAACTTGGAAATGAGGTCCTATGTCCAAAATTCTGAACCACCCCTTTAACTACAAAAAGAATTCATAATTACTGTTTTTTTTTTAAATCAAAAGTTAGGTAGAATTTATATGAATGAGGTTTATTATCAAGAATTTCATAAATAAGTGTAAAACTAGTGGTAATTAGTGGAATGAAGTTGGCTAAGAAGATGTAACACATAGTTGGGTGATAATTTAGACTTTATGCTTTATGAACAGGCAAAACAGACATACATAGAACAACACAAGGGTTAAGAAACATACAGTATATTTAAAGTTGGGCAAAATTCACAACTTTTACAACTCAATGTAAAGTAACTGTGAAGTGAAGAGCGTACTCATCAGATTATCTGCGCTTCTAAGTAACATTTCTATAAATGAGGTTTAATGCTCCATTAAAGTATAGTAATGCAGCTCTGCTAGTTTCCACACTGCGATGACGAGAGCAGAAACCTTCAGACCGACAGCAGCTCTCAGTTGAGTGTGATGTCTGCAGTTTCATCAGCCACAGAGAAAACTAAGAAGACTTCCAGCGTGTGTAAAGAAAAACACTGACAACAAGATGTGTCATAAGCAAAACGATAGCTTATAAATATCTCTAGTTGTTGTTTATGTTCCTGAGGATGTTGGGTGGACCAAACAACAAGCATTCCACTCAGTAAAATAACTTGCTCACTTTGTATCAGCTCTGCATCTACAAACAAGAGGGTTCTTCACCGAGGTGGAAAAGCTGATCCACTTGTGCCTCTGTTTACCAGTGTCTACTGCTGGCTCGGAAAGGTCTTTCTCAGCTCTTCGCTGCCTGAAAACCTGGCTCTGTAGCACTATCACTCAGAGTAGACTTTCACACATGGCACTGCTTCACGTCCACAAAAACATTTTGGATGATCTGATATTCATGGTCTCATGGCAGTGAGTTTATCAGCCAAACTCCAGAGCGCAAATCTACGTTTGGTGTACCAAAATCATTGTAAGGTAGAGACACGGTGTCTTACGTCTCTGTGTCT
This sequence comes from Sander lucioperca, assembly GCF_008315115.2. NCBI lineage: Eukaryota > Metazoa > Chordata > Actinopteri > Perciformes > Percidae > Sander > Sander lucioperca. Next base: position 7,294,801 of record NC_050182.1, on the reverse strand, counting down.
TTTTCCTGCCTCCGTGCAGGCCCAGATGGTAGCCTATATTTAGCCTAGTATGATTGTGATTTATGTATGCCTATTATAAACCAAACGAATAGTCTGTAACTTTTTAGAATTTGTCACATACTGTCGGAAAAGAAAGATTTTGCATAGTCTGTTACTTTGTGGCATTTAGGTCTTTTTTTGGCTGTTATGCGGTTTATGAACACTTACTCTACTTTTAAAATAAAATAAACATATATTGTCATGTAGAAAACCGATCCTGGTGCGTCAAGACATTTTGATTATGCATGTATTACTAATAATATATCATTTGCATTGGTTGCACTATATAAATAACATTTTAGTTTATATGCACACATTCACATAGATATTTAGATAGGCCTACTTTTTTCATCGCTGGTTTTTGGAGTTTGCTGTGCAGTAGGCCTATGTTGGGATATAGTTTGTACGCACTGTCAGCTCAGCTGTACCTTATGGAGGGGAGGGGAAAGTGAGTTTTTAAAAGGAGACAGAGGTAGAGTGGTCTGCAGAATACAGAGCCTGTGTAACATTGTATCTTTAGACTCTACGTGGACCGTGGACCCCTGCACCCCTGCCGAAAATATCTTCCCGCGCCTCTGAGATGTGTTGGTAATAATATAAACTGCTTTAGGCTACATCTACATTACTGCATTTTCAAGCAACGTTTTAACCCTTAACCCTATCTTCCCGTCGACCGTGCAACTTTTTGTTTTTCTTAAAATTAAAAAACTTTTTCCGTTTTGGTCATCTTTGCAACACTTTTGTCACTTTTTTTAACGTTCTTTTATCAATTTTTATTTTCAAATGCTATAGAATTGAAGAAAACACCCAAATTCAATTAAAGTAGAGAACTGATAATTTATTTTACTTGTGAAGAGCGTTGCATGGAACCATCCACATAATTGTTTTTGGACAATTTGGTTGAAAGAAAACCAAATTTCTTATATAGAAACTTGTTTAAAATGGGTCAAATTTGACCTGAGGACAACTGGAGGATTAGGACAAAAATGATCTTCGTCAACACAAGTTTTAGCTTCATAGCAGAACTAATCTCTGTCCATATTAACACGTCTGACAACACATATCGCATGACCATTCACACGCACTGGGCATGTGCGTGCCGGTTTAAACAGGAAGCAGATTGTTTGATATGACTCTGCGGTTGAATATCATTGATTTATGAGTTGAAAATACTTTGGAGAACGAACAACAATGAAAAGTAAGAGCAGGGATTTAGTATCTTGGAGCGAGGACGAGGTGGAACTGTTACTGAAAGGTCTGTAAGCTACCTAACAGATAACACTGACTGACGTGCGTCCTCGTTTCCAAATGTCTCCGTTTGTGCCCGTCCAGACTAAAAAGCAACCCCGGAGATTTCAAACCAAATCGGGGGCAGCAGTGTTTCCAAATGTCTCCGTTTTAGGGGCTCAGAAATGCCGGAGTAGTGTGGATGTGAGGCGTAAAAGTAGCAAAAGATATTCGTTTTTTAACCAAAACGTAGTAGTGTAGATGTAGCCTTAGTTCAATCAGGAGAGACTTCGTTGCAGATATGCAAATATTTATTGTACGCAAACATGATATGACATGTACAGTCTTTGGAGATTAGACTCCATCATTATTAAATGATAATAATTAGGGGGTTAGAAGGCCAAAAGCTGAGACCCCGATGGAGTCTAGACACTGATGGCGGTGTGATGAACCCGAATGTCGAACCGATGAGCCGATGCCATCTAGTCGGAGGAACCAGGAGCCGTGTGGGATGAAGGCCGGCGGAGCAAGGGGAGGAGGAGGGTTGTTCTTAGCCTGAAATGACAGCAGAGAGAGAGACCGGTTTAAAACAGTGGTGTTGTGCTGTGATTAGCTTAAGACTTTCAGGGCCTCTTCTGATTGGTTAGCTAAAGTGGGCGTCTCTAACATCTGTTCAGTTTAGAAGAAAGAGAACATGATTAGTTAGAAGTCTTCCTGTCAGAAATTTCGCTGAGCTCCATATAGTCAGAGAACACACACACACACACACACACACACACACACACGACAAAAGGTTGAATAGTGACCGTCTCTTTTACCCATTTGTTTGGCTGTGTGGCATTCCTGTGGACAAGTGTGTGTGTGTGTGTGTGTGTGTGTGTGTGTGTGTGTGTGTGTGTGTGTGTGTGTGTGTGCGTCATATATAGGGTATCCTGGCAGACCAGAGGACCCCCTACATATACATGCACCTCCCCCCCGTAGAGTAAGTGTATTGTGTCGGCCTGGGAAAGTGTGGCAGCGTGGCCTCAACCTCCACACACACACACACACACACACACACACACACACACACACACACACACACACACACACCGGAGCATGTTAACCCCCATTCACTGTTTGTAACAATGCATATGCTTCATGTCAACTCAATGTCCAGTCTGGTTGTTTTCTGAGGAGGGGTGCAGGGTGTCAGAGGTAATTTTCCCAGCAAACTCGGACTCAGTAAAATCCAGATTTTAAGGCTACATTTGCACTTAAGCCTGGACACACGGCTGTGAATTATGTGTGTATGTATACTTTTTATGATGTTTATATTTCACTCAACATCCTGCACATTTGCTCAAGTTTAAATGCTGAACCTAACGAGCACAGTAAACTCAGATGCACTGTCTGAGAGACAAACTGAAGCCGGAGGTTAGGGGTTTCTGGGTCAGAGGTCACAGTCTGGGTCTGAGAGCAGTGGGCGGGACTATTATACTGATCTGACCATCAGACAGGGCATTATATTTACCAGTGTACATATCCTTCCATACACATTAAAAAGCCAAAGGAAAAGTACTGTATTTTTTACAAGAATATACATTCTGTTATTTTTCAGTATTATTTTAGAACCCCAGCTGCCAGAACATGATTCTTTTTTTTTTTTTTTTTTTTTTTTTTACAGTTTCTACAGTTTTTACAAATTCACATTTTCTAGCAAACGCCCCCAAACGACTGAATCTTGTTTCAACAAAAGGCTTAAAACATTTTTACTAGAACCACTGAATTTAGACCGTGTTGTAAGTAAGACATCTGCTGAAAAAGTTATTGTATTTATTAGCATGATTGCCATACTGTTTAGTTCACAAACATCCAACAAACTAAAGTACAAAGACATAGCGGACCACCGCGAGCTTTTATTTTGAAAAGTCTAAGCTCGGGGACTGCACCAGCTGGGAGGGCATGAGACGGGAGCATAGACTGTATATTATTAATATATTATGTTATTAATAATAATAATAATAATAATTAAAGCTGCAAGCAGCAATGAACGGGCCCTCGCCTTCTTGCAGTCGGGGGTACTGGCAGACTCCACATCACATGTAGACCACACATTCTAAGTTTCATGTAAATCGGAATAACTTTTGCCAAGATACAACCGTTCATGTTTTAACAGCCTCTTACAGGAAGTTGTTCCTCCATAACTTGCGCATTGTTTTAGCTATCAAAATTCTTTTGATAAATTTTAGTCAGGAGGCTCCACCGAGTCTATGTCCAAGTTTTCGTGCAGATTGGACTCATGGCCCAGGAGGAGTTAGACAAAGTATGTTTCCCATATATCGCGATGTGGCTAACTAATAAAAAAAATCTAAAAGCGCCATCTAATGGCTGATTCACTCAAAATTCACTCAAATTTGGCATGGAAGCTCAAGCCCCTATGCGGAACAACTGTGTCATGTTTGGTGTCAATTGGAATAAATCTTGGTAAGATACGCATTGTTTTAGCTATTAAAATTCTTTTGATACCTTTTTGTCACGAGGGTCCTCCGAAGCTATATGCCAGTTTTCGTGCCGATCGGACTCACGCCCCAGGAGTAGTTAGACAGAGTAGGTTTCCCATATATCTATATATATATAATATTTTGCTGATTAATTAAAAACAATTAAAACAGCGCCATCTAATGGCCGATTGACGCCAGGTTTGGCATAGATGCTAAACCGGCCATGACGAACAACTTTGTCAAGTTTTGGGGCAATTGGAATAATTGTTGCCAAGATAATGCAACTTCCTGTTTAGACAGGAAGTTGCTGTAACTTGCGCATTTTTTCAACGATCAAAATTCTCTGGATACCTTTTCGTCATGATGGTCAACAGATACTACCTGCAAAGATTCAAGAAGATTGAAATCACGGCCTAGGACGAGTTCGAAAGAATGTAAAACACATGAAAAATGCCTAATTAAAAATGGCCGCCTTCCGGTTGGGCTAATGAAGAATTAAATCTGGTGAAGATCGGAGCAACTATGTCCAAGTTAAGGCCTTCCAGGCATTAGGGGGCGCTATGGAGCCCACTTACAGGTTTGGGCCAAATCGCTGTACAGTCTCGCAAAGCTCCCAGGTGTTTATGTGGGCGCCAATTTTTGTGAGTTTTCGTATATATTGAGGCCGTCAAAAATGTGCCCAAGTGCTAAAACCAATTAGGGGGCGCTATAGAGCAACCATACCACTCCCAAGCCTAAATGTGAATTCCGATGAAAGAGTTTACTATTGTGCACATGGCTGCAAAATCTTGAGAGTTTTCATGCATCCTAAAGTCCTCAAACAAGTGTTCGTAAAATGAAGATTTTTACACGAAAACCAATATTTCGGAAATTATAGAATTTTGTAATTTTTTCTAAAAATAGCACCATGGACTTGAAGATGAGACCTATGTTCCCTCAAAAGTTGGTATATTAACTTATTACTTTTGTCCAATTTAAGGCGCATGTTAGGGGGCGCTATGGAGTCCCCTGGCAACGCCCGAGCCCAATCACTACATAACTTTGCAATTGCAATGTGTGCAAATTTTTGTGAGTTTTCGTGCATGCTAACCCCCTCAAAAAATGCGACGAGGTATTGGTAAAAATAATAATAATAATAATAATAATAATAATAATAATAATAATAATAATAATAACAATAATAATAATAATAATAATAATAATTAAAGCTGCAAGCAGCGATGGACGGGCCCTCGCTCCTCTGCGCGCGTCGGGGTCACCGGCGGTCGCCGCTCCTTGCAACCATGCATTTGTGTGGCACTCAGACACCGCAAATCATCACCAATGAAAAGGGAACTCCCTGCTGCGTTCAATGATACCTCACACAAGACTCTACCTTAGATGGTTCAAATGTTATGAAAGGGGGCGTGGCTTAAGCATAGGGGGCGGGCCAAACCATCACCAATGAAGAAGCAACTCTCTGCTGAGTTCAATGACACCTCACACAAGACTCTTCCTTAAATGGGTCACCAGTTATAAAAAGGGGCGTGGCTAAATTATAGGGGCCGGGTCAACCCATCACCAATTAAAAAGGAAGTCTCTGCTGAGTTCAATGATACCTCACACAAGGGTCTACCTTAATCAGTTCAAATGTTATGAAAGGGGGCGTGGCTTAAGCATAGGGGGTGGGGCAAAACATCACCAATGAAGAAGGAACTCTCTGCTGAGTTCATTGATACCTCACACAATGGTCAACCTTAAATCGTTCAAATGTTATGAAAGGGGGCGTGGCTTAACCATAGGGGGCGGGCCTAACCATCACCAATGAAGAAGCAACTCTCTGCTGAGTTCACTGATACCTCACACAATGGTCAACCTTAAATCGTTCAAATGTTATGAAAGGGGGCGTGGCTTAAGCATAGGGGGCGGGCCAAACAATCACCAATGAAGAAGGAACTCTCTGCTGATTTCATTGATACCTCACACAATGGTCAACCTTAAATAGTTCAAATGTTATGAAAGGGGGTGTGGCTTAAGCATAGGGGGCGGGCCAAACATCACCAATGAAGAAGCAACTCTCTGCTGAGTTCAATGACACCTCACACAAGACCCTACCTTAAACGGTTCAAATGTTATGAAAGGGGGCGTGGCTTAAGCATAGGGGGCGGGCCAAACATCACCAATGAAGAAGGAACTCTCTGCTGAGTTCAATGACACCTCACACAAGACTCTACCTTAAACGGTACAAATGTTATGAAAGGGGGCGTGGCCTGAGTAAGTGGGCATGGTTATATTATAGGGGCCGGCTCATTATCACATGCAGACCACACATTCTAAGTTTCATGTAAATCGGATGATGTTTGTCATATAAGGCGCATTTCCTGTTGCCAGCTATGACCAAAAGTCAAATATGGCCTGTAGGTGTCCTCAGGCCTGGACCCTTGTCAATCTTGAGAATTTTCGGGCAGATACGACAACGTACACTCAAGTTACAACAATTTATTTGTTCATCGCTCAACACTCAAAATGGCCGCCACGCCACGCCCACACCGTCAGACGAAAAGTTTTTCTTTTAATAACTTTTCATCTTTAAGGTGTTGGGATGATAGAGACCAAGTTTGAAGTACATCGGATGAAATCTCTAGGAGGAGTACGTTAAAGTATAGCACCTTGACTTTTAGGCCTACTTCCTGTTGTCACTACGGGGCGCTATGACTTTAAGTAAATATCAGCCTTTATTTGTCCTCAGGGTTGGACTCTTATGAATCCTGAAAAGTTTCGAGCCAATCGGACAATGTACACTCGAGTTACACCCACTTCCTGTTTCGGCGGCGAAACGCACAAAATGGCCGCCCCGCCACGGCCATGCCCTATGACGAAAAGTTTTTCTTTTAACAACTTTTCATCTTTAATGTCTTAAGATGGAACAGACCGAATTTGAAGTTGATCGGATGAAATCTCTAGGAGGAGTTCGTTAAAGTACGACATGTGGAAATGGCCAAAATCGCACTAATTTCGAACTTTGAAATCAAAATGGCGGACTTCCTGTTGGGCTTAGGGTATGGCTTCAATGACGTTTTTTGTACATCTTGACATGATACATATGTGTACCAAGTTTCGTGAGTCTACGTTAAACGCACTGCAGGGGCTCAATTTTTTTTAACATTGTAGGGCGCATATTCCCGAAACCCTTAAAATACGTAAATTTTCACCAGACTTGATGCGACCGCCAAATTTGGTGAGTTTTTGAATATGTTAAGCCCCTCAAAAAGCCAATTCATTTGCTGGGAAAATAACAATAATTCCTTCAGTTTCAATAGGGCCTTTGCCGCTGTCGGCGCTCGGGCCCTAATAATAATAATAATCTTATGAAAAACAATAGGTTCCTTCGCACTTTCAGTGCAAGGCACCGTTGGGGCCTTGCACTTTCGTGCTCGGGCCCTAATAATAATATGAATTTAATATACAGTCTATGGACGGGAGGGCATGAGACGGGAGTTCTCTTTTTACTATGCAGCCATACCCGACTCTAATAAAAAGACCGTGGGGTTGAAAATCCAGCTGTTCCACTAGCTGCTCCCTCTAGAGGTCTGGAGAACTTCTGTTGTGTAATCTGCATCTGCAGCGTTTTTTTTGTTGCATTTGTTTTCTGGGTTTGTGTGCTTTTCTTTTTGCATCGTTTTTTATTTGCAGTGCGTTTATCTATTTGGTTGTGTTGTGTGTATTTGCGGTGCGTTTGCTGAATGCTGCGCATGTGTTGTCAAATTAATGAAGTTGTTTTCTTAATTTGCTTGTGTTTTGTCTATTTGCTTGTGTTTTCTTAAGTTGCAGGGCGATTGCCCCTGTCGGCCACCGTACCAACCGGCCTGTCTCTCTCTCTCTCTCTCTCTCTCTCTCTCTCTCTCTCACACACACACCTGGCTCTTACACTATTTTTACTGTATTACATTTTTATTGACAGCTTTAGTTAGGCCTACTTTGCAAATCAAGATTTTATAAAGTTTATAAGAGCTGATGTTTATACAAGTACAGCTTCATTAATTAGTCGAATGACAGAAAACAGTTTGAGCAATTTTTCATATAAAACATTTCCTGTTTTTTCCTTTTATTAATGTTTATAATGTTAATAATATTTAGTAATAAAGCTGAGGTTTGGACTGTCGTTCGGATAAAACAAGCATTGTGAAGGTGTCACTTTGAGGCTTCACTTGTGACGCCATTTCTCACTTTCACTATTACACAAAATAGTTTTCCAACAATCAAATCAAATTATTAATGGAAAAAATAATCAGATGAATCCATAATGATGAAAATAATCATCAGTTAATAGCTCAGTTCAAGGTCCAGCAGTAAAACCCTTTTTGTACTCTAACTACATTTTCATGATTATACTTACAGATGTTTAAAAATGCAGTACTTTTACTGTAACATAATACTTTTTATTGTGTGGTATTAGTAATTTTACTTCAGTAAAGTACCTAAATACTTTCCCCATAATGAGCACACTGTGTACCTTAAACCTCTGAAAAATTAGTATTCAGTACAGAGATCTTGTTTGTTGTTGTGGTATTTTTCTCGTCACATTTTTTCTCCTGATCCGCTAAATCACAAACACATTTAAACAGAAAAACACCAAATTACAGATCAAACTTTTGGGGAAAAGCCATTTTTATTAAAAGTCATATACAAAAGGAATACTCCATGTTAGGTTACTATAAAACGTCCATATGTACATCATATCATACACATCAACAACACTCTGTCGAACAAAACGTGCGTGAACTCGACACGACATTCACACGCTGCTTTTAAAAACACGGGACTTACACAAACGTCCAGAGATGTGTCACACGTCAAAACTCACAACATCTGGAGCTGCACATCAGTTTAGAAAAAGACACCTGTGTTATTCCATTTGGATGCATAGCTTTGAGTACAATTCTTTGTGGGCTCACTTGGTTTTTGTTATTCAGGTACCAGAAGAGAAATGAAAACACCGTTATGACAACCGTAGAAAAATCGCTTTCTCTCTCACGCAACAATCCCAGGAACCTCGGCGGCAAATGTTCTTTTAATTCCTGTATGTATCTTGGGGAATAGTCTCGCATTGTCAGACCCTCCTCTACAGCGCTGCGGAGGAGGGTCTGGCTAGTCCACACAGCATTCTGGGATAGGAGAAGAACATGCTCTGATTTATTGGCATTTTTTTAAACCAATCACAATCGTCTTGGGCGGTGCTAAGCGCCGGACGGAGCCACGGTGCCTCTGCTAAATAGTTGTTGTTTACTTACTTTGTTTTGGTGGAACGTGTACGTTCAAAAGTAGTTTTAGTCGTGTAACAGAAAACTCAGATTGGACAGATAGTCTAGCTAGCTGTCTGGATTTACCCTGCAGAGATCTGAGGAGCAGTTAACCATAGTCCTCAGAAATCGGAAAAGACTGACGTGCAATTCAAAACTAGAGCTGCAGAAATCAATCGATTAGTTGTCAACTTTTAAATGAATCGCTATTATGACAATCGACAATTGTGATGTCAGCTTGTTAAATGTGAATATGTTCTAGTTTCTTCTCTCCTCTGTGACAGTAATCTGAATATCTTTGAGTTGGGGACAAAACGAGACATTTGAGGACGTCATCTTGGGCTTTTTGGGAAACACTGATCCACATTTTTCACCATTTTCTGACATTTTAGAGACCAAACAACTTAGGGCTGGGCGAAATGGAGAAATACCTCGATGTCGATATTTTAGGGTTGAAAAGCTGTGCTTTAAACAAAATGTTATTTACACATTGAGATTTTTGATGAATAATCAACAGAATTGTTTTGAATTAATAAGAAAAAGTAAGTGGGTAAAGGACAAATAATAAAAGTCTGGTAAGTTCAGAAGATGACATCACTTTACTGTAATGCAGCATTTGGCTATGTTCACACTTGGTGTCTTTATTGACAAGAAAAAGTTGACTAGAGCGCATTTGTAATAAAAAAAAGAAGAAGCTGGCAGCGTTTTGGTTCCAAAAAGCAGCCAAGAGCGTCTTTTGTTGCTATAACAACAGCTACTGCTACAGTATCCGGCAAAGATCACAGGGGGGGCGCAAGTCTTTATCTGGTTTGAGGTTGAGGTAAAAAAAAAAAAGATTTGCACATGTTAAACAAATTATGATAATACAGTAGAATATATAATTAATACAAAAGTCTGTATAAAAACTATATATTTTTGTTCTCGCTTAAAATTGAAGGCAGGCTAACCTCCGGGACCTCTTAACCTGGGACCCTGCTGTCATCAGGTCAGCTGCTAGCTGCTATCATCCTCATTTTTCCTGCCGCCACGGCAACACTATTTTATGAATGAAACATGGCGGAGAAACGTAAACGTGCTGATAACTCCTCTGTATCAAAAAAGAAAGTACGGCTCTATCTCGAGAGTTACCTCAACTTCGGTTTCGGGGGCGGGGGCGGGGGGGGCTCAGCTTTTCTTGGATATGAGTAGGGGGGGCGCCAAGGAAAAAAGGTTGGGAACCACTGTCCTAGAGAGCTACATGGGGCGGTGCTAACGTTAGCTAAAACAAAGTGGTGGAGCGAGCTAGAGAAAGAACAGAGAGAGAGCGCGGTGCTAACGTTAGACAAGACAAAGCGAGTTCCCTGTACAGGGAGCACCTGGTCATATCATATAACTTGCTGTGCTCCGACTCCTTTTTCTTCTGTTGTTATGGAAACGACAGGTCTGGCTAGTCCGCTTGTCATTGGTCGGCTGTCAAAAAAGCGCTTGACGTAGGGCGTTTTTTTTAAACTTCAAAATGACGCTCTGAGCTGCAGAAAAGAAGTCGCCGCTGCCGTTTAAAAAAGAGCTCAGGACTTTTTTGAAAACACTGTTTACTCCGTAGGATTATAATGTAAAACAGACGCTGGCAACTTAAAAAAAGACGCCATGTGTGAACACAGCCTTTAAAACCAGGAAAAGACAACACTTACGATATCAAAAATCAAAAGAAAAATATTATAAATATCAAAAAAGATTTTATATCAATATTTTGCCCAGCCCTAAAACAACTAAACAACTTTAACTTTAAACCATTTTGATTTCTTTGTCGGCTGAGGATTGAGTTATGCACTTCTACTTTAAAGACTCACTTTTATCAAGTTGATAAACTCTCTGATTGTACTCTCTGCCTGCTCAGACTCACTACACGTACGTATAAAACTACATTCATCAGGCGGTGTGAAGACAACGCACGCACACACACACACACACACACACACACACACACACACACACACACACACACACACACACACACACACACAGCTGGCTAAAGTCTGCGGATGCTGATGCAGGACCCCAAGGCGAAGCAAATATGGGATAATAGGGTCCATGTTGTAAGATACCGAAGTTCCCCTTCAGTAAAATCAGGATTTTGTCCTCACACGTTGCTCTGCAGTTATCTGACCGCGTGCGCTCTCAGATCTGAACTTGCGGACGATAACAACTCGAGTTTGTTTTGTGCTTGCTCGACAGTTCTGTCATTAATAAATCTCTGCACACATTCGGCCTTCGCTGTCCAAAAGCCGACTGGGCCCGTCGTCTGCCTTCCAGCCAACATTAACGTCTCCGTGTGATTGAGCTGCGCCGTCTGCGTGGCGAGGACGTCGTCAGACAAAATGACCATGAGCCACGCAGGGGCGGGGCTAGATGGGGGGGGGGGGGGTGGCACCAGCCCCCCCCCCGAAATGTCCATGTTTTGGGCAAAGTGCTGTCAATCTGACAATTGTGATTTCCATTAGATCAGAGTACTGTCACTTGGCACTTGTCACATGACCAATTCATGTTTCCATGGTGACTATCCAAAACTCTGATTCCATGGAACCAGCTGTGTGTCACACTGAGCCAATAGAAAATGTTTATTGTATTCTGATGTACAATTGGTTTAAAATGAAAAGGAGTAAAATTAATAATGAATGTGATATTTTATTTAGGAGAATCACATTGTGTTGTACTATCCTATCCAATAGTTCCTATATTTCTAAGAAGATTATCTATGCTCTATTCTGATAAAATGCCCCCCCCCACTGATTATGAGTCCCCTCTGTGCCAAAAATCCTGGAATCCCCCCTGGAGCCAACAAGATGACAAACTAGTAAGACAACAGAAGCACTCAAAGTGACGCCATCAAGCACGTTTACACGATGCACAACCTAACTGAAAGTGGAAAGGAGCTCCTGGGAAGTTTCTACAAGGGAGTAGAAAAATAATCTCTCATTTGAAAACTATCAAATCTTATTTTACATGTTGGAAACTAAGGGGTTAAAAAGGGTTTCACATGGCGTGCTCACAAGGCTTTTATCCGTCCACGTTTTTGTGTTACTGGCAGACAGATTCCTCGGTGCCGTGTGAGGAATCATTTGCTAGTGCAACAGGAAGGTAGAAAAGAGAGGAGAAAAGCAGTTTTTTTGGGTTCGTTGGAGGTTAATTTGTAGAAAACGCTGACAGCAGCGATGGGAATAATGTTTCTTAAGAAGGAAAAAAAAAAGGCCTTGGGAGATTTTCTCTGTGGAAATAAGTTTTTGTGTGTCGGGTGCGGGTTGTGTGGTAAAGTGTAAATTGTTGGCGCGCAGATAAAAGGATTTAAACGCTACATTAAAATGCCCTAAACAGAAGCACTTTGAGTTGTGTTTGTAAGACTCACATCGACACCCTGATGTTGTTAGCGTTAACAAATGAACCAGAAGCGTTCTTAAGTCACCCACAACATTTCTGACATAGTTTGATGCTAATATTCCTCCCGGAAAACATAAACACAGTCACCTTTTACTCTGAAAAATCCACATTTTTCAAGAATAAAAGCCAGTGACCGAGAAACTGCCGACAAAGGAAATAGATGCAGCACACTGAACTTGAAAAAGTGAAATAAATAAAGATGTTTGACACGTTCTTGTGTAAAGCTGCTACATGAACCCATAACAAGTTCTCTCTGTGCTTCGTTATTTCAAGCCGCTGAAGTCAAAACCTCGAACTTCTTCGTCCCGCAGCTGCTTTTTTTTTTTTACATAAAGAGAAAACATCCGGATGGCGTAATGAACCTGCGGCCCTGAACGTGTCACCGCTTTACTGCCGCCATCCATCAGCGCCGGGGAGCAGAGCTGCTGCGTTCACGTCGCGTCTACTGAAGACACGGGAGGATTTCTGATAGCATTTGTTTCTTTTGACGCCATTTTTGAATATGACACACAAAATAATCTGTCTTTGTGTGCAGGATATTAACATTTCTGACTTTGGCAAACTCCCAGCAGAAAGAGCTGAAATGATTTGTCAATTTGTTGGCAAACTATTTTGTTATTCCATAAACCGGGCAAGTAATTTGTCAAGCTATCTGGATAGGATCTGCTCTTTTCTTTATTCTAGATTATGATGAATATCTAGAAATTTTAAGACAACCTTTTCCACAAATTTCAGACGTTCCAGAGACAGTTAATGGAGAAAAGACTTGGCAGATTAATAGATTTAGTTAGTTGTAGCCCCAATTATATCAAAAAAGACTCAACAAAAAAGGCAACAACTACATTCTGCTACAGCCACCGAGGGAGTTTTCGAGTGCGTTCACACCAGCAAAAAACAAGCAAACTGGTTCACATTCAAAATGTTTGTAAATGCATAAATACACCAGCAATGAGAAGTGCTAAAAAACTATTTATTTTGAGTGTGAACCAGTCTCTGTTTGATGAAAAGTCTAAATTTCCTACAAACTAAACGTGTGCCCTCAGTTCATTTTGAGCTGAAAACATTTTACTCACATGGCAGCTGTCTCTCCTGATTGGTTACAGGGTGAATGGTTGGCCTTGCCTTTAATCAGGACCAGCAGCAAATCAGGACTGAGGATTTTAAGGTGCAGCCAATCAGATTTTAAGGCCCAGTATGCACCTACACAGGGCCATGTTCAACCATGATGGTTTCCCGGTTGAACGACATGTTTTTGGCTTTGAGATGTGTTTTCTCTCGTTTGGTGGGTGTGTCTCGTCTATTGGCTGCGTCAAAAGGTGAAATACTCAATCAGCAGAGACGTGTCTGTAAACTTGCGCACACAACAGGGTGTTCAACTCACCCGTTTCAGTTTTAAAAAACGTGTTGCTACGTGTTGTTGGGGCTGAAAACGAGAGAAAACGTATCTCAAAGCTGCTTCACACCGTTTCACACCGTTCCAAGGAAACATGTCCATTACGGCAAAAATCATTTAATTCTTTTTTTCAGCTCCTGCGTGTCTCTACGATGTGTAACGTTAGCCAATCACAGGCATTATTAGATCTTGGTAGAAGCATGCTGCATGCTTATTGGCTCACTGACGCTGATGAGATTTACTCCTTTAGGTATTGAAATTTGGTATTGAATGACTTCATACATGATACTTCAGAGGCAATCCGGTGGGTGCCTATAAAAGTCGAATTCGGTACCCAGCCCTATCCGGAACCAGAGCCATGTGCAGTCACTGTTGAGCTCTGTAACTGTCCGTGTAGCGCTCCCTAGTGGTGGTGGGGCAGCGGGTCGTGGCTGTGGCTCCGCTGTATGTACGCCACGGCGTCCCTGTACGTGAGGGCCAGTTGGGGCCGGTCGTACATCTCGCTCAGAGCCTGGAACTTTGGGCCCCAGCGCGACAGCCTGTCGCAAACAAACCCTCCTCCGCCTTCTTCATCATCGGCGTCGTCCCCGCCGACAATGTCTCTGCGTGACGTGGCAGACCCCAGCGAGCTGAGGCTTCCTGCCGATGACCCGGAGCCTTCCACGCACCAGACATGGTAGCCGTCCGGCTGCATCGCCTCGCCGTCGTTGTCCGCCTCCCAGATGATTCGCGCTACGTAGCTTTTAAAGTCCACGTGAGAGCGTGACCCCGACGGGGCGTCCGCGTAACCGTCCCGCGTCTCCGGCGGGATGTCCCTGCCTACATGAGGGGTGTAGTTAGCGTAGGTGGCGTCGCCGGCATAGTTGTTGGCGGTGGCGTGCTGGTAGTGGTGGTGGTGGTGGTTCGGGATGCTGAGGTAGGGAGCACCGGAGCTGCAGGAGGAGCCGGACGGGTGAACCTCCTCCTGCGAACCGGGTGAGGATTTGATGAGCAGGGCGGTGGTGCAAGACGAGGACTGGGACAGACTGGAGCACAGCGGGCGCTTCAACTCGGTGATGTCATATCCATTCTGGAAGAAAAGTAAAGCGGGCGGGACACACACAGTCAGTGATCATTTAGAATCGCATTGCCAGACCTACTCCACACAACATATCCAGGATGGGAGAAAAACGTGCTCTGGTTTATTGGCATTTCTTAAACCAATCACAATCGTCTTGGGCGGGGCTAAGCGCTGCACTTGTTGTCAACTCAAGGCTCGCTTACTTTAATTCAAAATCAAACTCACAATCAACTCTCATTTTGTTGGAGCACACTGACGTTGGTTGGTCAATAAAATGTTCCAGTTTCAAGCTTATATAAAAGTAAGCTGTTACGTAAAAAGTAGGACACCCAGTGTGTGTGTGTGTGTGTGTGTGTGTGCGTACCTGGTCCTGCTCCCCCCCTCCCTCCTCGTTGTAGTTGAGGATGTTTTCTCGGATGTCCTCCCAGCTCTCGTGTTCAGCGGGGATGTGGTAAACTCCTCGCTTCCTGAACTTGTTACGGCTGCCTTTCTGGTTCCACACCGTCACCGCCACCAGCACCGCTGCACACACACACACACACACACACACACACACACACACACACACACACACACACACACACACACATACACAGACAGAGTGAGAGAGGAGGACTATTAATATGCATCTGTGTGTAAATGTGTCTCTGCACCACCGGGACAGGTTCCACTTCCTTCCTGTACATTTGCAGCAGCAGAAGCTCATTAAAACGGCCCTGTGGAGTCATTACACCTCAATATATATATTAGTAATACATTATTTAGAAACATCGGTATAATTACTATAAACAGGTAAACAGCAATTGAGCCCATAATGGGGTAATTGGGTCTTTAACTTCCTTCACGCTGTGAGCCACACAGTCAAACTTAGAAGAAAACAAGCTTCTAAAATCTCCGTCAACATGTCTGTTCTCTTCAGGGAAGAGCAGGAAGCAAGAGGGCTGATGGGAAATTCAGTTTTATACCCTCTTTCCACCAAAAATATACAGTATGTATATGCAGGTTTAGAAGTGGGTAAAACTAAATCTGATTGACTCCTTTCCCATGCCAGTAGACGAGTATGCCTGTCCGTTTGTTTGTTTTCCTGGCGTGTCACGTTCGATGTCACCAATACACCGGAAAACAGGTGTTTTTCCTGCTACAGCTTTCCGAAACAAGCGCACAAAACTGCAAACTGCAGCTGTACATTCACTGGAGATCAGAGCTGGAGCCGAGAAATACCCGTCGGTACTGCAGAGTCATTTGTCCCAGGAGTGAATGTCGATTGTAACCTTTCCCATCGCAGACAAAAGACAGATGTTAGCTGTTTTTTATTGTACAGGGGGTAATGGACCAGAGTCTGGTAGGACCAGGCTAATGGACCAGAGTCTGGTAGGACCAGGCTTATGTACCAGAGTCTGGTAGGACCAGGCTTATGTACCAGAGTCTGGTAGGACCAGGCTAATGGACCAGAGTCTGGTAGGACCAGGCAAAAAGGGTTTTACTGTCATGTGGGAAAAGTACTTAAAACTAACTAAAAAAAAAAAAACACTGTCGGGGCGACTAATCAGTATTAATTAATCAGATGTATCGAGGTCTTAAAAATGACACGATTGTTCTGTGAATGTTACAAAACGTAAATCTGTCTGTAGGCCCATTCATTGATCAATGCAAATGGGAAACCTATTGATCTTTTGTGCACACTGTTACACAACGTTAGAACAAAAGGTCTTTAAAGGACACGGTTCAGTTTACATCACATTTAGTCACACACACATCCCTGTATTTCCTCTGGAGTTTCACTTGATTTCACTGATGAGACTCGATGTTAATACACTAAGAATCCTTCATGGGATTCTTGGTTTTGGGAAAATCTTTCGTGAGAAGTGTTCACTGCTTTAACATTCTGGTCAAAAATGTCAATGTCTTATCTCCACAGCGCTGTGGAGGAAGGTCTGGCTACAACACAGATGCATTCTGGGATAGGAGAAGAAAGCGCTCTGGGTTGTTTGCATTTCTTCAAACCAGTCACAACCGTTTTGGGCGGCGCTGAGCTCCGGACGCAGCGACGGCAGCTCTGCTAAATAGTCTCAGGAAGGAACTTGTTTTGGTGGAACATTTGCAACCTACAAAAGAAAACGCCGCATAAAATATTAAATGAAGTTAACTGTTGACACAACACAGTAACGTGAGCTATTTAAATTAGCTGATACATGGTTAAACCTCATTGGCTCTTACCAGTGTATCTCCGTGTGTACTTCGTTCACAGCTATCCCATCAATTGCTCCCAAAACGTCCCAGTTAGAGAGGAAATGCTCTAAACATATTCTTTGTAAATCTTTACAATCATTCCCCAAAATAACCAAGCAGGCCTGACTTGTTGCACCATCCAAATTAAAACTTGCCGTTTTCAGGGTGTAGCTTGTTTGCTCGAAGGGGAGCGTGCCTATGTTCCCACAGCCCTATGTTTATGAATTTTGAGAACGGCAATACACAGAGAGTGGGAGCCTGAAATCCGGTGAGTGATGTCAGTCTTTATCCTGGAAATATGATTCTGTTGAGCCAGACTACAGTAGCCTACATGTTGCTCTTCATTTAGCCTCTTTGCTGAATTATCACAGCTTATGCTAACTAGCTAGTACTGTCTTTACGCCAGAACAAGTGGATTCCTATCACTGCCTGTGAGTCAGAAAGAAGCTGCGACACACGGAGCGTTCAGAACAGCCAGTTTTACATATGGACATAAGTTAAATCTCTGACTGTCCGGTTTGTCTTACCTAAAGACAGAGAAGCCAATATTGTATCAAAGCTCAGTACGGTTCACCTCAATTCATTCTCTTTTACATCTACTTCATGAAAAACTCTCTTCTCTCTTACCGAAGAAGACGAGCAGACACATGCTGATGGCCAGGATGGAGCTGGGGCTGAGGGTGGCCAGCCGGTGACCTTTAACCTGCCCCAGCTCACAGCGCTGACCCCTGAACCCCTCCTGACAGCGGCACTGGTACGTGTCGGGCGACAGCGCCTGGCACGTGCCACCGTTACGGCAGGAAGACGGTCGGCAGGGCGAAGGCACGCAGCGCTGCTGCCCGGAGTCATCTGTCACTGTCACCTGACCACCGGGGCACCTGGGAGATAGACAGGTAGATAGTTAACCCTTTAAACTCTGCAAAAGAAACGGTCCGCCAGTGCCTACGTTGGTATTTCTGCTTATGTGATGTCATTTCCTGGAGTATCTTCAAATGCTTCATATCCCTAAATCAGCAACATATATGCTAAAGGGTTATATAAGTCACTAAACCATAATAATTATTAAAAGTAGTAAAATTCTGTCATAAATAAAAAAAAAAAAAAAAAATCAGACACGTGTTTTCATCAAATTTACCTAAATAAACACACAAAACATATTGATCCAAAATATTTCTAAGTGCAGAAACATGAACAAAATATTTCTTAACACTCCAGAAGTTATTAGAACTTTTAGTTTTTGAGATAATGTACATTTTGTAAGAGTGGTTTGATAGTTTCATCTGCAATAGAAATGGTCCGCCTGCGGGATCGCTCCGGACGTCCCATAATGTGATGACATCATCACGAGCGTACAAACTGCTGAAAAAAGTGACAAATACGTTGTAATAGGCGACAAAAACGTCAAAAATGCTGGAAAGAGAGACAAAGAAATTGAAAAAAAGCGACAAAAAGTAAAAAAAAAAAAACAACAACAAAAATCTCAAAAGCTTCAAAAATTCTGAAAAAAGCAACAAAAATATTGCCAAAAAAAACCCCGTCAAAAATGACGACTAAAAAGTCGAAAAAAGCGACAAAAACAGCTGAAAACGTGCCTAGGTTAGGGCTGGTTCTTGTGTTATGTTTTACAAAGGTGAACCAGTAAAGGATCTGTTTGGATGTGTGCGTTTGTGTGTCTTACCTGCACTGGTGTTTCCTCCACAGGTCGATGCAGCGCAGCGGGCTGAGGCACGGCTGGCTGCTGCAGGCGTCGCTAGAGCACCCCGAGGTGACGCCCCGCCTCTCCAGCACCGTCACCAAGTCCCGGCTCTGCCCGTCCAGAGGCAGGACCTGAGCGTTGAAACGAACGTCCCGCAGACAGCCTGCAGGAGGAAACGCCTAAGTTTAGTTTGGTTTGGATTACAATAATGTGAATATGATTCAGTAGTTTGTCAAATCATCTAAGCTGTCCTATCCAAATAAAGGCCTAAAAATGTTCCAAAAATAGTCTTAAAAAAATCAGTATGCAGTAGAATCCAGGTCTCACCCTGAAAGTCGGCCTTCTCTCCAGCAGTCGGCCCGTTGCCGACCATCACGCTGGCCGGGTGAACCACCATCTCCCTGCGGCTCCCCAGCCGGGCCCGGACCTCCCGCGAGCCCCCGCCCTGCTCCAGCCGCAGGGTGAAGAGGTTGTCATGGCGAACGAGGCCGACCAGGACCCACTGGCCGATGTCCAGCCGCTGGCCGGGGAGCCGCAGGGCGTGGGCACCGTCGCCCAGGTTGGCCCGAACAGAGAGGTGACCCTCCATGATCTGAAGGAGAGAAGATGATCTCAGCAACATTTTCCCCCAAAAGTCAGTGTTTTGAAAAAACCTTCCCATAATGCCTCCTGTCTATATGCTCCTGTGTAAAAAGATAAAATCAGTCTTGAATAGTAGATAGAGTACTTGAAAGCAATACTTGAGTAAAAGTACAAGTATGTTGACTTTGGTGGAAGTTCAAGTCACATTTTAGGAATATAACTTGAGTAAAGGTCTTAAAGTATCTGATATTTACTGTTCTTAAGTATCAAAAGAAAGTTTCTGATATTAAATGTACTTAATTTTTTAGAAGAAAAAGTAAAGAAAAACTTTGATTATGAACTTTATTGTGGCTTCCTTATAGTGAAGCATAATATTCAGGGTTTCCACACCTTCCTAAACATCAAATTCAAATTCATCAAAATCAAAGTCTGACATCAAAAGAAAACAGAAACACAATTTTCATTTTTCTGTTGAGGAAGAATCTTTCTCTCCAACGTATAAAATCATTTCTTGCAACTAACGAGTTAACGAAAATGCTGAAATGTATTGGAGTAAAAGTATACATTTTATTTAGGAAATGTAGTGGAGTTAAAGTGGAAGTTTCCAGAAAAACATATAATGAAGTAAAGCACAGATACGTGAAAATTCTACTTAAGTACAATAATGAAGTATTTGTACTTTGTTACATTACAACACTGGATAAAATGAGCGTCTGTTTTGATTTGTGAATGCAGTGATAAAAGCCACATCCGCTGTGTTTGGACGTGTGACGTCAAAGGTCTGAAATCTCACCTTTTATGTCATATTCAATATCTCCAGATCAATACTAAAGCAGTTAGACTTGTTCTGATGTGCGATTCAAAGTCCAATGTTGTTAAAATGCATGAATGTCTTAAATGGTTGAGTGTTGAAAAAAGACTATTAGCCAATGTGCTTACCTTGTTGCACTCTGTTATTCAAACAAAGGACTTCTGTGTGATGCTAGCCCTTCCTGAAGTTTAGCATCCAGCCTGGAACTGCGGAGACTTTTCCGAAATTTTTGCACAATAATTCTGTTTACCAGCCCCAACCATCCTGACTCCCAGAATGTTGTCAGGTGAGTGTGTCGACCAATCAGAGGCTGTCTTCCTGCCTACCTTCTTCATTTTCCTGACTGTGTTACTTCGCTGCTACATATACTAAATATAGAAGAAAATGGCTTAGACCTCAGAGCGTTAATGACGGGCTGACAGGTGGACTGACCTCCAGGACGATGTACTCGCTGGCATCCCGGGACGTCACGGAGAGCAGGGTGCCCGAGGTGGCTCTGGTTCGGAGGAGCAGCTGGACGTTTGTGCGGCGAGAGCTGCCGCCTCCTCTGAGCTGATAACGCACAACGCTGCCCGAGTCGAAGGAGAACTCTGGGACGGCTGAAGGGGCAGATATGAAGCCATGTTAACTCACTCACATGAATAAAAACTCAAATTTACCAGCACTCAAGAGGGCACATAAATGTCACATCTTTTTGAATTCCTGGCCCGAAAAAAAAACATCCAGAGTCCTTTAGAAAGGTCTCACTTCTTAAGTTAAGTTATGTTACAATCTGTTCACCCATTGGCAACAAAAATGAATTAATACATGTATACATACAGAACCTTTAATGGCTTATGACCCAGTTTGTTTTTAGCCTTTGTATCCTGACCCTTGCAGTTCCATTGAAAGGAGATTTTTTTTCGGGGCAGTGCTGTTGTAGCCTGACAAGCCAGACCCACATCCAGATGTTGGGTCTGGGAACTCACCATTGGCAGAGCTCAATCCGAGGGGCGGGATAAACGGTTGTCTTTCAAATTCTCTCTGCACGCAATAGGATAGCGCTACAACCAACCACAGCAATAAAGAAGGTTAGCGGAGCTAGTTGATAGATTAATCTTTTGCCGTATCCGGTCGACACATCTTCCTTTTTTAAGAATGATTTCAGCGCCGTTCTTTGTTCTTTTCTCAAAGAAAAGCTTAACTCCAAGTCTTCCAGAGTCGCGGCCAAAGCCGATTCAATAGACCGCTGTTCGCCAGCAGTAGCAGCCATAAGCCCGCCCACCGACTCTACACGATCTGATTGGCCTGACTATCGTTTGGTTTTTCCAGCTCGCAAGCCAACAGAGAGTTGCTAGACTGACCCTGGCTGCAAATTACATTTGCTGCCACTAGGGTGCGTCTAGATTTCTAGGCTAGTGTTGGTCTGTTGGTTAATTTAGACTAAAACAAATGGCCTAAACAGTCCCATATCCCTCTGTTTTCAGTTAAATAACGGCCACAACAAGCCAGTTGGTTAAGCCAACAGTTAAACTAGTTGTGAGTGGAAGATGGATTGAAAAGTCACTTTTTGCTTTCTGTGCTAAAATTGTACTACATCAGACACAAAGACCAGGGGTCTCATTTGTTCAAACTGGTTTCATAACGAAGATCTAATTTTACACACACACACACACACACACACAGACTCTCTCACCGCTGTCACACTTGTGTCCCTTGTATCCTGGGTGGCACTCGCAGCTGAAGGAGCCCCAGTCGGCGAGGCAGGAGGCGTAAGTGCCGCAGGAGGGACCGGCCACAGTCACACACACCCCGTCGGTCAGCCTGCACCCCGGGGCGCTGTCCACGCTCTCACCTGGAGACGCCAGGTCGTACACCTGAGGGATGGAGGGAGGAGGAAGAAGACGATTAACTTGATTCTTTTTCTCTTTCTAATTCTTAATTTTCAACCATCGTCCTGTGTGCATATCACTTTCCGCACAACCTTTATAAAAGCGTTCGAACATGATTAAAGGAGTGTTTAGAAATCCTACAGTTTTCCTCCTTTCAGACTGAATTGCAGTAAGACTGAATTTGACATGCACCAAATGTCTGAACAGGCTGGTTGTTTTCAGCTGGCAGCCGTGCAGTGCTTTCATTCTGTGGCGTGTCAGAAGCACCTTTACGCATTAACTTCAAAATGTGTTTTGAATTTCTGAAGCAATCAAGAAAGCGGCTCTGATTACAGAGCAAACGGAAGCATGTTACGGGGGATTATGTTTCTCTCGCTTCATTTTTTTGTTATAAAACATTTGGCCATGTGGAAGCTAATTCAATTTCCAAATTCAAAAGGTTTAAACCTCGAGGGAGTGCGAACATTTAGATGATGACGTGGACATTTTGTCCTGATTTTGTCCTCATGATTCATCCTCCGGGAATCATGAATGTGTTGTATAGTACTAGCCAATCACAGCTTGAAAGGGGCGTAACTTGAAGGGTCTTGCAAGCCGCATGTCGGACTCACTTGGATGATTCAGGACAACTTTAAGACGGTTTGGGCAACATTAGCACAATATTAGGGCTGCTTGACTATGGACTATATTTTGGTCAATATTGAAATCACGAATATTTAACACGATTACTAATTGACTTTTGGAAAGATTATGCAATTATTGAATAAAAAAAACTGTGACAACACCTTGAACTGTGAAATTTCCCTTAATACTTTTCCCATTTTTTTTCATGCAGAACACAAGACAAAATAAGACTTTACCTAATAACGTAATGTGCAAAATAATAGTTTTTCTGTTTTTGTGATCCTTAAGAGGCCAAAATAATAACTGCGATTCAATTTACATATACATATATATATATATATATATATATAAGTGAACAACATGGAAATGTGCAGCTGAAAGGTGATGCTAACTCCGCCCAGACAGCTGACGACTCGTTCACATGACTCTTCTGAGGGAAGGACTTCTTGTCCCTCTAAAAACACATTTCCTCGTTTCCTCTCTCCTCGCATGATTTCCTCATGTCTCTCCCGTGCCTCCTCGGTGGGACGGACTAAGACGCAAGGAAGGGAAGCTAGTGAAGGAAACGTGGATGCATTTTAACGACCAGAGACATAACCCCATCTTTGGGGTTATCTCTGAGCAGCAGGAGAAAATCACAACAGCTCATTTAGTTTCAGGTTCTTTTCATGTATATCACACACACACACACACACACACACACACACACACACACACACACACACACACACACACACACACACACACACACACACACACACCTGACTGTCGACCACCAGGTTTCGGATGCAGCCGGTGAAACTGCGGTAACGCCGATGCGGAGACGTTTCCTTCATTCCTCCCAACTGAAGAGGCTGGAAGACGTTCAGATACCTGAGGAGGAAGAAGAGGAGGAAGAAGAGGGGGAAAGGATTTGGGGTAGGGAGAGAAAGAGTAAAAGTAGAAGTGACAGAGAGGAGGAGGAACAAAAAGGAAAAGGTGTAAGATAGAAAGGAAGAAAAAGATTGAAAGAGGATTAAGCCATGAGGATGAGGATGATGGAGATGGAGGAGGAGATTAGAAACATGGAAATGGGTAAAGGATGAGGAAGAGTAAGAGGATAAGAAAAATGGGAAGAAGGAAAGAAGGAAGGAAGGAAAAGGGGAAAGAGGAGAAGAAGGTGAAAGATAAGGAGTGAGTAGAGGGGAGGAGGAGGGAGTAGAGGGGGAGCAGCGTGTCAAAAACGGAAAAACAGACAAAAAGTGGAGAGGTGAGTCTCTTTATAAATATTTATATTATAAATGTACAGTCTGTGTGTACAGTGACGTGGATCTTTAGTTTCTCCAGGTTTGTTCACCTGTGTGTTATACGTTTACCTGTTTGTTTGTTGCACTGCTTTTTTTTACTTTTTATTTTATGCTTTAATTGTTTTTTTTTTCTTTTCTCTTTTTTATAAGGGGAGGACGCCTAAGGGCGCTGACACACAGAGCCGATTATCGGCCATCGGACCGTCTGGCGAGGTCCGTGACTCGAGTCTGTTTGGTGTGTTCCGTGCCGTCGTCCGTCCGAGGAGCCGTCGGCCTTCATTTTGGCCGACCTGACATGTTCAGTCGGAGACAGGGCGGTCGGGACTCACCCGGAAATGGGGAGCGGATGAGCCTCTCAAAATCTGACGAAAATCTTTTAAACTGACCGTTGTCGATCTGAATTGAAGACAGATTCAGCAACTGCACGGCCTATTTCTCTCTTAAAATGTTTTCAGAAACACGTTTCGGTGAACTATTTTAGAGATCGTATCTTAGTATTTTAGAATGTATTCTGAACAAGCCGCCATGACAGTCTGGCTGTGAATTTCCGGAGAAAAAAGAAGCACGTGGCGCGTTCGTCCAATCAGCTGCCGGTTTTCATTTTCTGGGAAACAATCATAGACTGTTAATAGAAACAATACAGAGAAGTGCAGCCTGCTGCTATGGAGACCTTTGGACCTCGGGGACCCGACTGATCAGTCCGACTGCCTTTTCTGCTGACAGTCGGCCGTCTGGTTGGTGTGTAAGCACCTTAATACGCCTTTTAAGATTCTTTCCTCTCCTGCACTGTAATTGCTTGTTTTTACATTCTACTGCATGTACTTCACATCTGTGTTTAGATAAACAAACTAACTAAACTAAACTAATTAAACCACACTAAACTAGTTGCTCCATGTTTGCCATCACCTCTGGTTTCCTGGCGTCTCTCCTGCAGCTCTGCAGCCGGACTCGTCCGTCTCCTGAGTGTCCCCGCTGACACCCTCCAACTCGTTCACTGCCGCCCCCCCACACTGGTCCAGGGTCAGCTGGACAGCCTGCACACAGAGACAATGACACACAGACACACACACAGACACACACACACACACCACTGTCAAAAACCTCCATTGAATTAACTTGAATCCCATTACTAAAAGAATCCACATGTACAACATATGTACATATTGCGACATATTTTAACCTGTATCTCATTAAATATTATCATCAGGTCAAAGAAAAACATTGGAATAGGGCTGCAACTAAACTAACAATTAATTGTATTGTCAATTAATCTGTGGATTATTTTCTGGATGAATGTGTGTCATCCCCTCTCTTTCTCTCCCCCCTTCCTGTCTACCCACTGTCACTGTCGAACAAAGGGGAAATCCCCCAAAAATAATCTTAAAAAAAAAGAAATATACACATAGCAATCCATCTACTGTATCTATTCATCCGTTTATGCATCTGCCCGTCCATCTCTCTATCCAACCGTCCGTCAGTCTGTCCTACCTTTCCGTCGCTGACGATGTCGAGGCGGTGCCAGCGGCGGTCGTTGATGGTGGACTTGGGTGGGAGCTGCAGGGTCAGTGTTCCTGATCCGTGGTTTATACTCAGTGATGGAATGCCGTTCCTCAACTCTGGATGGGAGGATGAGAGGCTTAGTTTACTATTTTCCCGCCCACGGTAAAACCACGTGTGCCGCCTTGATCTATTAACTATTTTTACTTAACCAGTAAGAGTCCCATTAAGATTAAGAATCTCTTTTTCGAGGGAGACCAGACCAAAACAGTTAAGCCCAGTTCAGACCAAAGATTCGTGACGAGACGAGTTGAAACTTGCAACTTCTTGCAACAAGCCGGTCTGCAGCGTTCTGAAACCTTCAGCCCGTCAGGTCACACCAATGAGATGAGACGAGGCAGTGTATCATCTCCATGATGTCTCTTTGTACTTTTTGTACCGTTCTAACTTTTTGTAGCTGGATACATCATTTGTTGCGTCTAAATTTGAACGTGGATAACGTTAGCGATAGTGAGATGTTGGCTACAGTTACATTTCTAGTGGTGAATCGGCGAAAACACGTTTCATTTCTCTGATTCCAGGCTTTGTTCTAACGCCGCTGGGCGCTCCCTCTCTTCAGTCATTCTCTATCTCGCTGGACCATATAACATTACCATGCTTTTGGGCAGTCGTTGAGGCTCTGTCTGAAACTCTGCCATTTCAACCAGCTGTTTGTAACACAAAATTGAAATGGATCATGGATCATTTTATTTCTATAGTTTGTAGCTGACTAAAACCAGCCTCTGGAGACTCGACCAGCTGACTTCTCTATTGGCTGTTGAATCAGGAGACATCTCTTACGTTCTAAAACCAGCCTCTGGAGACTCCACCAGCTGACTTCTCTATTGGCTGTTGAATCAGGAGACGTCTCTTACGTTCTAAAACCAGCCTCTGGAGACTCCACCAGCTGACTTCTCTATTGGCTGTTGAATCAGGAGACGTCTCTTACGTTCTAAAACCAGCCTCTGGAGACTCCACCAGCTGACTTCTCTATTGGCTGTTGAAACAGGAGACGTCTCTTACGTTCTAAAACCAGCCTCTGGAGACTCCACCAGCTGACTTCTCTATTGGCTGTTGAATCAGGAGACGTCTCTTACGTTCTAAAACCAGCCTCTGGAGACTCCACCAGCTGACTTCTCTATTGGCTGTTGAAACAGGAGACGTCTCTTACGTTCTAAAACCAGCCTCTGGAGACTCCACCAGCTGACTTCTCTATTGGCTGTTGAATCAGGAGACGTCTCTTACGTTCTAAAACCAGCCTCTGGAGACTCTACCAGCTGAGTCGCAGCGACACCATGAGCTGGTTTGAGTCGAGCTGAGACGGGCCGGTTCAGACCGCTGAAACTTTTCTCTGCGACGTTCTAAAACGTTTTTGTCTCGTTGACAATCTTTGGTCTGAACTGGGCAGTATGAATACAAACTGTTACATAGTTACAGACAGAAAACAACAAAAGGAGACAAAATTAAAATCAACCATGAATGAGAAATTTAATCTTAACATCTTAAATGATCTGTCTCTAATTCCTTCATTTTGGATTTAAAAGCATTAAACAAGATGTATTAATTTAGTTTGTTAGTGTTCTGCAACATATTCCATGCCGAGGGGGCAGATCATACAAAAGCCCCATTTCCGTACGGACATTTGGGACAGAAAGCACAAAGAAGTCCTGAGAATGCAAAAAGGTATTATTAAATCCCATAACATCCACATAACTATAAAAGACAAAGTGCTTTCATTGGGTGTAGTGTCTTCACTGGGACTGCAACTAACCATTATTTTCTTTGTCGATTAATCTGTCGATTATTTTTTGGATTAATGGATTAGTTGTTTGGTCAAAGAAAAAGTGGATCAGTGTTTTCCAAAGCCCAAGATGACGTCCTCAAATGTCTTGTTTTGTCCCCAACTCAAAGATATTCAGTTTAATGTCACAGAGGAGAGAAGAAACTAGAACAATATTCACATTTAACAAGCTGGGATCAGAGAAATTTTTACTTTCTTTCATAAAAAATGACTCAAATGGATTAATCGATTATCAAAATGGTTGGTGATTAATTTAAAAGTCGACAACTAATCAGTTAATTGATTAATCTTTACAGCTCTAGTCTGTACTTTATATTATTATTATTTTGGAAATAATTATATCAAATAAAAATTCTGGTTTAATTGAAAACTATATAATTTAAATCTTTATAATACGTTTCTTCCTTTGTTTCTGAAAAGGTGACGTGTTGATGATTCAACATCACTTCTCTGTATCGCTTTGTAAGCTGTTGAATCCCATCAACAACTGCAGGAATCCACCCAGTCAATTGTGTGTGTGTGTGTGTGTCTGTGTTGTGCATGTCAGATGTGTGTCTATGTGAGCGTGACCCGATCAACCTCACAGCCATGGTATTGAACATGTAAGTGAAAAATGCTTCACAGAAATCAATGCTGCCGCCGTGTTCTGATTTTTCCCCTCCATGTACTCAAGCAGCATCAGACCGGGTTCAATAATTACATAACTTTAATGCCACGAGATTATGCAAGAAGCGATTGAAAGACCATCAGTGGGCTAATCCGTTAACACCCCATCAGGACCGCCGGGAGCTGACATTAGACTTTATGAAGCTCTTTTGTCCACTGAGAAACTGTCTCTACAGCGCCGGATTGATTCCTGCTTTGTGTTTGTTGAAAAGGACGAGCGATTGGCAGCATGTTCCCACCAGCGCTGCAAGATTAGCATGTTTGTTAGAGCGCTTAGAAGTTAAAAATAATGTTGACTTTTAGCAAAGAGATGCCGCGTCTTAAACAGTTCTCTCGCAGCAGCAGAGGAGCCACGGCATCACACTCATTAAAAACCATGCTTTGTATCACGTCTATTGTAAATAATATAATGACATATACTTAAAATAATTGTGTAAGTAGTAAAACAATACAAACGCAAACGTGGAAAACGCGTTTTAAATTCAGAAAGATTTTATTTATTTTTTTGATAATTTTTTGGGGATTTAGGCCTTTTATTTTTTTGTGACAGCTTAGAAATGAAAGGGGAGAGAGAGGGGGAATAACATGCAGGAAAGTGCTGCTGGTCGGAATCGAACGCAAAGCCTCTGCGTCGAGCCTCTATGGGCGCACGCTCTACCACTTGGCCACCCAGGCACCCAGCTCAGAAACATTTATAGTCCTGCTTTCCTTTGCATCACATTGGCAACACCTATAGTTTGGTAGACTCTGTGTGATTCAGGGTTGAAGTTGCAACTTTTTTTCATTTGGTTCACACACTGCACTTTGTCAACGCGCACCAGAACATTGTGAACAAATGTCGCACGGTGGAAACGGTCGCTGGTCTATTGGACAGAATATCTGAGTGTAGCTCTTCGACACTTCCGGTCTCAGAAATAATGGAGCAACACCAAATTTATAACATCTTGGGTTTTCTGCTTTGGCTTTAGTGTTTCTAATATTTAAGAAGACGGTGAAAAAAGTGAGATGATGATGTCACATAAAAGACCAGCGATGTGTTAAGAGTAGGTTATGGATCTGAAAGTTATCATCCCTTAAATCATGTAGAAGTCTAGGCTAAATTGGCTAATAAAGGCACTGTTAAGTTTGCTGCCTATATTTGGGTCGGATTGCATTCTCACCTAAAGTGAACCAAACTCTACAGCATTTGGAAGCAAACCGCAACCCCCATTTGGTTGTCTGACAGTTTAGAGCTTCACCTCTGCAGCAAACTCACCTACGGCGATGAAGTCCTCCTGCTCCCCAGAGTGGGCGGGGCCGAGCGGCCCGTTGTAGAGGAGAAGCCCGTTCGCCGCCTCAGCCAGGAACTCCAGGGATATGTGGCTCTGAAAGCAAGGCATGATGGGAGGAAACCAGGCATAGCCCTGGCCGCCGAAGCTGTGTTTGGTCTGCTGGCACTCAGGCCCGTCAAACATGGGAGGACACTTACACCTGAAACACGGAAAGAAAGTTATTTTATCATTTACAGGATGATATTACCAACGTCTCTATACAAGACGAGCGTGTTCAAACCCACTCAATTTATTTCAAATTTGAGTTAAGATCAGTATCTTTAAATATCTATTAGAATCAGGGGACATGAGCCCTTGTCTCTTGAGAGAAAGTCCAGTGTGACATACCTCCTTACATGGAAATGTATCCATGTAAGGTGCCGTCATAACTACTGCAGCCATTGGAAGGCACGGCCATTATAAATGTCTTTTTTCAGGGAAGGACAGTCTGAGACCCGTCCATGCACCTACCCATATCCCAGTGGCCCGTCCTGGCAGGTGCCCCCGTTGAGGCAGGGGTTGGTGGGGTAGGCGGCGCAGGGCAGGTGAATCGCCTCTCGGCCTCGGCAGCCGCATCGTGCTGTTGATGAGGCAGACATCGACACAAGAGAGGTGTTCCCGGTGCTGAGAGCTACCGGGGCCTGGCTGAATGAAACCTCGCTGCTGCAGCCTCCGGACACACTGCAGTCTGTGTAGGGACATTCGTCAATGCCCACCTGAAGGATTGACACCCCCAACATGGCCTCCAACTACAGGGGATAAAATAAGAGATGACACACAGAAAGGTTATGTTAAAAAGCAAAGAATTAAGTGAGAAATGTTTGTACATCAAGCTAAAACTAGTACATACTGTAACTAATTGAAAGAACAACTAGGATAAAACTGAAACAAACTGTGACCATGAAGCCAACCAAACTAAAATTAGCCTGAAACTAAACTGAAACTTAAAGGAAAATAAATGAACCAATAACTAAAGCAAAAATCAGGTATAAAAACTAACTAGAAATAGAAAATTAATAAAAAAAAAAAAACTAGCATAAATGAACTGAAACCAGGAATAAACTTGCATGAAAGGACTGGAACTAAACCGAGCATTAAACTAAAATTAGCCTGCAGCCAACCGAAAATTACAGCTAGCCTATAACATAACTAACTGAAAGTATGAAATTAAAACTAGCAAGAACCCAACTGAAACTAAACCCAGTATAAACCTAAATTAGCAGGAAGGTAACCAAAACTAAAACTAGCAGGAAATTAAAACTAGCAAGAAGCTAATTAAAGCTAACCCTAAAACTAGGGGGTTTTAACAGAAAAGAAAACTAGCCTTAGCCTAATGGAAAAATAGCAAGAGACGAACTGAAAATAAAACTAGGATTAAACCGAAATGACATAGTTAACTAACTAAAATAAATATATAAATAAATATAGAATTCGCATTAACTTAAAAGTAACATAAATAACTGAGAGTATAAGTAGGACAGCTAATGCTAGAAACAAATTAGCTTACTAGAAACTAGCATGAAGGTAACTAAAAACTAAACTTAACACAAAACTAAAACTAGCATGAGTTGTTAAACTTAAACATAACAAGCTGACTGAAAGTATAGAGTAGGAGAAAACTAACTGAAACAAACTAGCATGAAGCTAACTAAAACTAGATGAAACAACAGGAAAGAAAAAAGCAGCAGTTATGGAAAACTAGCATGATACTAAAGGCTAATTTATGCCTCTGCGTTAAATTGACACAGTGAGAACGTGCGTAGGTATGTGGAGATTCCGACCCTACGCCATAGCCTGACATGCACCTCTCACAAAATGTAACTACACGTTGCGGTGACGCACGCCGCTCGGCCGTGTCTTGGTAGCGTTGCATTTCCCCCCGACTCATGTCCTGGTTCTCCTTCTCCATAAACAACATGAAATCAAGGAGGGGGTTAACTTCTCCTGCTACAGATTTCCCACCGTGGTCAGAAAGAACAGGGGAGACACTTTGTTTCTCTCACTATGACTCTAGAGTCGCTACTCACTCTGAAGATAATCACGTCACTCTCTCACTCAAACACACACACACCAATGCACTTCAGGCCCCTTATGTAAGCTGCGGCAAAAGCTCTGTGTGGAGCCTCAGCAGAACCAGAAATCAGCCCTAAAGCTATAGTGTGTAGTTTCTGTCTCCTCCATGAGGAATTCTAAGTAATGACAACAAAACTGTCGTGCGTCCACATGATACAAGCCTTCTGTGCTGCCACAATGTTTTATGCCTCATCTACTGTTTTAAATCATTTTGTTGTCTTTTGTATCAAATTTCCCCTTGAGGGACAATAAAGCTCTCTGAAGTGTGAACTAAACTAAAATTTAAGTTTAGGAGCGTGAAACCAATTAACCCCCCCAAAAAAATAGACTAATTGAAACTAGCAGGAGGCTGAAACTAACTACAAATAAACTAAATCTGGGGCAGCGGTGGAGGAAGTATTCATTTCCTTTACTTAAGTAAAAGTACTAATACCACACTGTAAAACTATTCTCTTACAAGTTAAAGTCCTGCATTGAAAATGTTACTTAAGTAAAAGTATGTAAGTATCATCAGGAAAAGGTACTTAAAGTATTAAAAGTAAAAGTACTCAATGCAGAACAATGCTCCCATTTTAGAAAGTGTAAACAATCCAAACAGTTGTGTGTTTAATGGTCTAACCATCTCAGCTGGACTTGTAGGCTGTTATATTGTCGGCTAGTTTACTTTAGAATCAAACATCAGATTTTATAAACTACATAAAATGTTTTGTGTGGCAAAAATCTAAATTTGAAAAGTAACTAAAGCTGTCTGATGAATGTAGTGGATTAAAAAGTATATTTTTATATTTTCTCTCTGAAATGTAGCGGAGTAGAACTAGAAATGAAAAGACTCAAGTAAAGTACTTCAACATTTGTACATCAGTACAGTTCTTGAGTAAATGTATTTAGTTACATTCACCCACTCAGCTGGGGTGAATATAAAGGAAACTAAAACTAACACCAAACTAACAAACTTATTATTGAAGTTGCGATCTCTGTTTGAACTTAATAGAGAATGACAGCAGCTCTCTTTGAACTTATGTCTACCTGCATCAATGATATCTGAATTTACTCGCTTCCCCTTAATGTTATTTATTCACTTTGGTGTTTCTCTGTCATTTAAAGTTTTTGCTGTCATTCGCTTTCTGTTGCCAAAATTCACCCTTTTCCCTGCTTGTCATCTTGATTCTTTTCTCTCGTTTTGTCTTTATGGGTGAGAGGTTTTCATCAGAGTCCCTCAGGGCTTCCCGTCTCTCTCCAACTGTGTGTATTTCTTTTGGAGTTCAGTTATTCAGCTGACACTCTTATCCTCAGTGACTTACACTCCTCAGGCACGGCTTCAGTTTCTGGTCTCCGGAGCAAGTTTGAACTTTATCTTATTTTGTATTCATCCGACATTCTTGTTCTAAATCAGCCGAGATACTTTTCCTTTTAACCTGCGATAATTAAAGACACTTTCCTTTCTTCTGCAGCATTTGATGCTCCAGTTATTTTTAATCACACTGTGTGTGCTTTCTACTGGTATGTACACTCAATACTGTTGTTATGAGTGTTTTTTTTTATGGGTTTTGATGGCACCACAGAATGAGATGTGCTGAACTGAATCCGTCCCGACACTCTGACAGGACATGTGCCTGCTGCAGGAACTGAACTTGTGCCCCCGCACTTAATTAGTTTTAGTATTTATTTTTTTGGGGGGGCTTTTCTGCCTTTAATGGACAGGAGAGCTAGGTGAGAAAGGGGAGAGAGAGGTAATCGTCACAGGTCAGACTCTGGACCTCTGCGTCGAGACATAAACCTCTACGTATAATGTGCGCCTGCTCTACCCACTGAGCCAACCCGGCCACGTGTCTTTATTCTTTAATTAGCTTGGTTTATTTTTATTTGTGCTTTGCAGTTTCTTTTTCTTCTCCCTTTCATGAATCCTTTGGCAGTCTTATCAACAAAAACCCAGCTGATAGTTTAGATATTACTTGCTCTGTTGTCTGCGTGTGTGTGTGTCGGTGTGTGTGTGTGTGTGTCTGCTTTACATACACATGGTTACGACTGTCATTACATTCCTGTCTCTTACAGTTACTGACCTCAGGTCAACAGCTGCTCTAAAGCTCTTAATGGATCTAAAATATTCATAAACATGTTTACAGCGAGTGTATCACACAAGCAGCCACTTGCTCGAGTGACGTCCTCTTTTCAGTGTTTAACCCCTGTATTTAACCTCTTCTTGTCTCCACGTGTGTTCATATGTGTGTGAAACAGAGCATTCACTGCTATCCAGCATGTGTTAAGTGGCTCTAAGTGATACTATCTATTACAACGTAATGCTTAACCCTCCTGTTGTCCTCGGGTCAAATTTCACCCGTTTTCAAAGTATCTATATCAGTAATTAACCAAAAAATGAAAAAAAAATGAATTAAGTTGGCCAGAAGCCTAGATGTAGCACAGAATTAGGTGATCATTTATTCTTTTTGCTTTTTGCAAACCAGAGGACAGAAGGTAAGTATGTGCATTGAAAGCGTTAAAACTAGTGCTGTCAAACGATTAAAATATTTAATCGCAAATAATCGCATTAATGTCATAGTTAACTCGCAATTAATCACAATTAATCGCACATTTTTTTGGCCCATTATTTCTTCTCATTTTAATGCTCTTATCAACATGAAAAAGTGGATCGGCTTGCTTTGTGCAAATGTTTTTTTTTAAGTTTGTTCTTAGTTGTATCCATGTGCTTCTGTCTGAAGCATAGACTGTTAATATTAATATGCAGTCTATGGCTGAAGTCATCCATTGTCACCTGGCTTTGACGGGGGGGTGGAGAATTGGCATCAGCTGTGTGCTCGGCCATCAAGTGGTATTTCAGACTGGACGTGCTGCGATGATAGCTCAGTTCACAACGACAAAACACACAGATCACTTTGGTCTTGTCAATAGAACCATTTGGCAACTTTTTAAAAGTAAACTTTCCATTCAGAATCTTATTGGCATCCATTTCGGCGTCTCGCGCTCGCCATCCACTCAAAACGTAACGTTAGCCTACTACTCTTTGGCCGGCTCGCAAGCCCAAACAAGTGTGTGTGGCGTGTCTGTTGTTGTGTTTCCGGTCTAGCTAGATCTGGTGTGGTGTTGTAGTTTTTCTAACGTTACTAGTTGTTGCAACAGCATGTGGAAAAAAAACTACAAAGTTTGCTAGGCCAAAAAGAACGTTAATCTTGCGATAAAAAAAATGTACGCCGTTAAAATGGGTTTGCGTTAACGACGTTAATAACGTGCTTAACTTACAGCACTAGAAAAAAACGTCCAACAAAGCGCAAAAAAAGCGTCAAAATTGTCCAAAAAGAAGCATCAAGAGTTAAAACTGCCAAAAAAAGTGTCAGTGTTGAAATAGTCAAAGTAATTCATAATTTCAGCTTTTTTTTTTTAACTCAAAATGCATTCTGAATATAAGTTAACTAGTGATAATAAGCTGGAATAAGAAGGTGTAACATGGAATTGGTTTATAATTTAAACTTCATGACGCAGGCAAACCAGGTACACGGCCGACGGGAAGACAATACGAGGGTTTGACTGTTTGACTTCAGACTTCACTATGTGATTTTTTTATTGATTTCGTTATTTTGATGTAGGATTTGTTTTAGAAATCTAATTATTAAGTTTTTATTTAGTTTTAAATTATAAAATACAATTTCAATTGCACTTGAAAAGTTGATGAAGTGGACACATCACATATGTTGTTTTGCACAGTTTAAAGAAATAAAAGAATATTCTTCAGTCATTTGTCTGCAGCTCGTTCTGTGAGAAAAATCAAATCGTGAACTTAAAATCGGGAATGGTATGGAATCGTGAGTTGAGCGTATCTTTACATCCCTACTTTACAGGTTGAAAAAGTATGTGTATTCAAAACATTTCACTAGCCTCGTGAGACCGTCCTGATCTCGCGAGCTCCAGTTTTCCACTCGCAGATCAGTCTGGCATCTTGAGATAGAGAAAATTTGGAGCCGTTCGCCAAACGATCGACCAATCAGCGTTGGTATCACCAACATAGGTGGTGATAGACAGATGGTTTATCCAATCAGCTAACCGGTATTTTCGCCCCTTCCCAAAAGTTCTCCAACGGAAAGTTCCCAGATGGATATACCGAGCAAATGAGAAGCAATCCATCTGGCGGAGTCAGGTTAACATTTCACAGCCCTCTTCAAGATTCAAAATCCTTTATTAATCCCGAAACGGGGAAAACTGCACGAGACACTCTAAACTAAAAATAAACAAACAATACATAAATATGAATAAAGAGAATAGTTAAGAGGGTCAGGCTCTAACTCTCTCCTCACCTTGGCTGTGTTTGCTGCCACGTAGCCGTGCAGCTTCTCTGCCTTGTAGTACGGCGAGCCGTGAGCGGCAAACCACACGTTGAGCGCCTTCACGCCGCGCTGGCTGGCGTCGCCTGCAGAGAAGATCTGGACGTTTTCCGGCAATGTCTGCAGGAGTTCAGCTAACATCCGACCCAGACGGGAGAATCGACTCTCTTCACCTCCTCTGCTGCTGAAAAACTCCTCCACCGTCAGATCTGGAGGAAGAGAAGTAGGGCCAACATGTTTATTTAATATAATAGCTATACATAGTATATATACACAACACAACAACGGACGCATCTCCTCAGTAAGTGTCCAAAATCTGGTTTGGTCGTTCCCTATATAGTTCACTATTTAATAAACACTATATAGGGAATAGTGTGTGAGTGAATGAGGGAACGGTTTCCAACATAGCTATTGTGTATCACAGTTGTTACCCATCATGCATTAGTGTGTATCATCAGACTTGTTACCCATCATGCATCAGTGTGTATCAGTGTGTATCATCAGAGTTGTTAACCATCATGCATCAGCGTGTATCAGTGGACTGTGGGACTCACTGTTGATGCGGAGGGAGGCGGCGTTCATCAGGGCGTCCTTCTGCAGCTCCCTGACATCTACCTGAGCCGTGGAGGTCGCGTCGGGCCAGGTGTGGTCCGACACGCGCACCTGCAGCTGGTACGATCCCGGAGGAGCCCCCTCCCTGATGCTGAGCCTACCGGAGCTCTGGTTCAGACTGAACCACCTGAGACAGACAGAGAGACAGAGATGCTTTACATGCTTTAGGTTCCTCCTGTGTGCTTTTTCTGTATTGATTAGGGCTGGGTATAGTTACCGGTACCGAGACCAATACCGTGACTTTGATCCCGGTTCCTGAACTTTTCGCAATACCAATTTTATAAAATCAATTTGAACAAAAAACAACATTACACATTAAGGCAAAAATCGTTGTATTTATTTTTCAGCTCCTACTACGTGAGCCCCGTCTCTGTGTAACGTAGAGTTTTTCCTGCGTGTTTCTACAACGTATAACGTCAGACAGCCAATCACAGACATTATTAGATCTTGGTAGAAGCATGCTGCGTGCTTATTGGCTCACTGACTCTGATGAGATTTGCTCCTCAAGTATTGAATTTGGGTATTGAATGACGAGGCATTTTTCGATACTCCATACTTTAGAGGCAATTCAGTCGGTGTCTAAAAAGTATTAAATTCTGTACCCAGCCCTGGTGGTAGGAGTGTAACAATACACCGATCTGGATCGATATGTATCAATTAAATCCTCAATCCAATATTATCGCTACAAAGTGAAAATATCGATACATATCGTCATCTTTAAGATGCATCTTCATTTTGAAATTACCACTTTATATTTATTCTTTTTGTCAAAAAGAGTAGTTCAGTTTTAATGTAAATGTCTTGAGGAGCTCGGTCATTAAAGTGACTAATCATATTTTAGTTGTTTTTTATAAATATGTATAAATGTAACTGATCATCTCGTATCGATGGCAGGACCCTGAATCGAATCAAATCGTATTGGGGCGGACTTTGTGATATGAGTTAATATTTTATCGTAGGACAAAGAATCAATATTAACTGTTTTTTTATGTTCTGGTCGGCATTTCTTCAGCTATGTGGTGTGTATATAGTCTGCTGTCACCTGTGTTCTCTCGATTTGGCAAGACAACATTGTCCTCAGGGAGACAACAAAGTCTGATCTTTTTTGAGCTTTGTACCTTTTGGAAGGTATCAATCATTTGTCAAATGTGTTTTACAAGCACCCGAAGCACTCAGGTTAAACAGAAGGTATTTTCTGCATTGAGCCAAAAGGCCAGTGATAACCATGTGAAGGCAGAAGACATGATAGATGAAAGAGATGAGTGATCATGAAGCAATCTGGGAAACCTGCTCAACTGGAATATTTGGAACCCTGTGACATTTAGTTTGTTATTCAGACTTTATGGCAGGTGGAGTTTTTCTTGAAATATTGTGACTTTGTTCTCAAAATATTACAACAATTCTCCAAATCTCAGAGAACACAGACAGCCCGTTTTGAATGTGCAGAACATGTTGAACATTAGAGGACAAAGTCATTCAAAGCAGGGGTTTATAAATGAATTTAAATGCATTAATGTATCATTGATGGGAACAGGCGCCACATGCACATTTAAAGAGGTTGCTTCCCCCAAACTAAAGACACAAAACAGGACAGAAGAATAAATCCTGCCTAAACAAGAAAAACTTGATCTATGAGAATAAATATTTAAAAGTTTGAAATGTTGTATTTCTCATATTTTAGCCCTATATCTTAACTTGCATCAATGGAGGTGCCTGAGGCCTACGATGTTTATCGCCAACAGTGGTGGAAGAAGTATTCAGATCCTTTACTTCAGTAAAAGTACTACTACCACACTGTAAAAATACTCTGTTACAAGGTAATGTCCTGCATTGGAAATGTTATTTAAGTAAAAGTATGTAAGTATCATCAGGAAAATGTAGTTAAAGTATTAAAAGTAAAGAACAATCCTCCCATTGTAGAAAGTGTAAAGGATCCAACCAGTTGTGTGTTTAATGGTCTGATCATCTCAGCTGGACTTGTAGGCCGTTATATTGTTGGCTAGTTTACTTTAGAATCAAACATCAGATTTTATAAACTACATGTGTTTAGTGTGCAGGAATCTTAATGTGTAAAGTAACTAGTAACTAAAGCTGTAACAGATGAATGTAGTGGAGTAAAAAGTACAATATTTCTCTCTGAAATGTAACGGAGTAGAAGTAGAAAGTGGCATGAAAAGAAAAGACTCAAGTAAAGTACAAGTACCTCAACATTTGTACTTAAGTGCCGTACTTGAGTAAATGTACTTAGTTACATTCCACCGCTGATCGCCAACGACTAAGTCTTTTAGAGAAGATTAAACGTTGAACCTTGATGAAGAAAAAGACAAAATTGGTCGAGAAAGATTCACCAGAATGCAGGAAATCAAGTGTTTAATGTTTAATATCTGTCATGACCAATGTTGGATCAAAACCTATATCCCTATTTATAGCATTAAGACCATTTTGACTCTTGTTAATGCTCAAAATTTGTAGGGGGAGAACCTCCAGACCCCCCCTTAAACCTAATATGTGTCCCGTCCCCACCAATGTTGGATAAGAATCCTACGCCCTTATTTTTAGCATTCAGGATTTACAGACCATTCAAAAATCTGACATTAAAGGAACCAGAAGCTTATAAAACCTTTGTGTCAGTAAACATAGCGTGAAGGAATGGGAGGAGTCGCCTGACATCGCCTGACATCTGTCATTTGTCACAAACTGGTTAAAAGCACCTAATGCATTTAGGTTAAACGTACTTGGTATTTTCAGCGTGGAGCACTTTTAAGGTGACAGACATATCAGAGAGCAGGAGGTTGAACAGGTGCTCTCCTGGGTGTGAGAGGTCGGCAGTGATTGCCCTATAGCAATGTCATGAGAGGAGCGATCATACAGCATTCTGGGAAACCTGCCCAACTGCAACATCTACATATAATATATATACATTATATTAAAATCCAGGAACATTCATCACTTTGTTATTGAGACTTTAGAGCAGGTGGATCTGTTCTTGAAATATTGTGACTTTATTCTCAAAATATTACGACTATTCTCCAAATGTCAGAGGACAGCCTATTTTGAATAAGCAGAAAGTTTGGAACGTTAGAGAAAAATGTAAAGAGGTGACAGTACTAAAGACACAAAAGAGGACGGAGGAGTACATTATGCCTAAATGTGTGTTAACTCAGCAGATAACTTTAACTGACAATACAAATATTTAAAGCATTACAGATTGCCTGATACTTTAAATCATTATATTCCTTATATTTGAATTATTTATGTTTTCCTTTACAGTGCTTTCCTTTACTGCTCCATCCCCGAATGTTTCCTCTAAAGCCCCGAATCATTTAGGTTTATAAAAATGACCTTCAACTGGTATTCCCTACAGAAATCTAATATAATTGATTAAATGTTCTTCTGTTGATCTAACATTTAATTCAGAGTTTTGTAGACCACATTTACTTGGCATTGTTGGGGGATCCTTGATGATTCACAATCAGATTATGTTATGTAACTTAAAAATATTAACTTATCAGATCATTTTTGCCTCTTTTTAGGTGTCTGGAGTGAAAATTAGTCATCCTAAATATTGGTTGTGTTCTTGTTTCAGCATGATGAAGGCAGTTGGAGAACAATTAGATACGAAACAGGATGTTGACTCTACAGGACGATTATTTTTTTTTCATTTTTCAATCATGTTTTTCCCCAAATGATTACATACATTACATATATTAGTACAGATTTTGAGCATTCAATTATCAAGTGGCTTGAGAAATAGTGCATGTAGCTGACGTAAATGGCACACAAAATCTTCCAGGACCGGTCTAGGTTTGGGCTGAGCCCGAATGTTTACAACATCTGGCTTCGCCCCTGATTTCCACTTTAAATGGATACAGAAAAAGCAGAAAATTGGTGCAAAAAGATTCACCAGAAACAATGTGCTCAAAATGTGTGAGGCAGAACCTCCAGACCCCCCGTTACACTTAATATCTGTCCCAACCAATGTTGTATCAATACGTCCGTGGTTTCAACATTCAGGATTTACAAAGCCATAAAAATCTGAAATTAAAATAAACCGGAAGCTAATAAAACTTTGTGTCAGGTACCATACAGTGGAGGTATGGGGGGAGGCTTTGGCCCCATGCTGCTCAACAGAAAGCAGGTTTCACTCAGATCAACCCATGTCATTAATCTTTCTTCATGTAGTCAACATACTGTGACACGAGCGACAGCTCATGGAGCTCTGTAGCCGGCGTCATCTGACCAGCCGGCCATCGACTTTATTACAGCAGCTCAACAAATTCACAACAGAATAACAAATATAAGAGTAATAATAGTAATATGTAGTCTACACTATAAACACCTCTATTTTATACACACTGGTAACAAAAATACACTCTTAGAAATATATGTGTATTAACAGTTTTTGTCCATAGAACAGGATTCACAGTTGTATTTCAGTTTTTTACATTTCGAAATAGCATCAATTGTGCTCCGTCAACTTTTCTCAGCCTTGAAAGTTGGTTTTGGCCGTTGTCACTTTGTAACGTTTTCACAAGTTTACTAACTGAACAGTAAACAGAAAATGTTTTGTATTTTAACTGTAGGTACTACACATAATTTCCGTTTTTAAATTACAGGACAAAGTCCAGGTAAAGACTGATATACAGATATAGAGATGAGATAAGGTGCAGCTCTTTAAGAAATTGGATATTTTCACAGCAGGAGGTGACACAGAGTAAGAAACAACAAATTGTACATTGTGCAAAAATTGCTTGTGAACAAATTAATGGAAATGTGTTGGGCCAGTACAACAAGTCTGACCTGCCTGGCACTGGTTGTGGTTAAGGCGGGAGGAATAGGCGCTGAGCGTCATTCCCACGCAACCTCTTTCCACATTCCTCTGTGAAAAAAATACTAAGTGAAGGACAGTGACTCAGTGGATGCTGAAGGCGAAAAAAAGCCAGTTTGGGGAGTAAAAACGTTTCGAGAATGTTTTAAGTACATCATTCTTCAAGGGCGGGGGCGAGAAGCATAAAAAGAGACGGAGAGAGACAGCAGGCACATCCGACGACGTGTTGAGTGGTTCAACACTGACATCCGTCTGCAGAGCTCCATCTACCTGCTGCTACACCTGAACACCACACGGTAAGATGCTCTGCACACTCTTCCTCTCTCTGCCTGGCTTCATGTAGACTTTGTCTATTGTGACGCTCCTTAAGGGCGACGGCACAATCTCTTTATCTGATATTTTCATGGCACCTCAGTTTATGCACAAGAAAATTCAAATTGAAAACCCATTTTGGGTTTGTAGTGACTTGGGAAGAACTGCACGGCCTGTTTAAATGATTTGAAAATGTTCGTTTTAAGTTTATTTTGGAAAAACTTTTAAACTCTGACGCACAGCTTATCTCTGATATTATACGCCTGATTCTGCAACAAATGTTGTTAAAAAGCTTCATAGCTTTTATCTTTTAGTTGGAAAACTGTCAGCTGAGGTTTGACTTTTGGATTTCATTTTAGTTTTTTATATTTAGTTAACAAGTTTTTTTTTTTTTTGTTAGGGTATAATGTTTGACGTATGTACGTATATACAAAACATATACAAACAAAATAAATGGATGGAGAATAGCCTTGATGTTTAATGTTTAGTCTACTTTAGTCCGTCAAGTTGCTGTGGTTTAATGTCACAGAAAATGCCATTGTACAGGTTGAAGAATGTTATGCTACGCTCCTGAGGGTTATTGAAGGGATGAAATCATTTGTTTTGCCAATCACTATGTGACCTGTATCCCTCCCAGGTCTCCGACACTTTACTGCCACTACTTCATCATGTTGAAGCCGGTTGCATTGCTCCTCCTGCTGGCAGGTAAGCAGCCTTTAAAATGTTTTCTGCGCTTTAGAATACATACAACCTTCAGTTTAAAGGTGGTTGATGAAATAGCACGGTGTCACTGCATGGGTTTTAAAGGGTAACTTCTTCTTTTTAACAACCTGGACACTTTTTCCCATGTTTGTGTGTTGAAGGACTGAAGGGAACAACAATCTTTCAAATTGGTCATATATAGAGCAAGATTGCTTCAGTCGGCAGCAGCGAAACAAACTGCAATGTAACATTAATGGAAAATTGCGCACCTTCAATTTCCGTCCATTAAAAGTTATTTTGCACCTGACTCAGATTATTATTCTAAGTGTCTGACAATATTATGGAAAGGATCCCTACAGAGATAGACAATTTGTTAGAGTAAAATCCTCCTGAAAAAACTCCAAAATCACCATCACCAAACCCACCAGACTCCATGTAACTAATCAGTACTTTTAGCGTGTATAGAGCCAGCATATTTCCACATGTAAATGGGTGAATTAAGAGTTTATTTCAACCAAACCAGAGTGGTGATTGTTGGAATAGTGGGAAGATGAACCAAGATGGTTTTTGATTATTTTTTTTATTTTCTTTCTGTCGCCTTTGAATAAAGTGTGTATTTGGATGGTAAAATAACTGTTTATTTAAATGGAGTCTGGTCACTAATCCGTTCATTGACATAGGATAAAACTTCTGTTTTTGTGGTCTTTGTGGATTTTGCTATAAGAAATAAAAAGACACAAAATATCTGTCTGTTTCCATCTCCATCAGGTGTGGTCCACACTGTGCCCCCCCCTGTGTGCATAGTGA
The DNA here is from genome assembly GCF_008315115.2 of Sander lucioperca. Lineage (NCBI taxonomy): Eukaryota > Metazoa > Chordata > Actinopteri > Perciformes > Percidae > Sander > Sander lucioperca. The sequence continues at coordinate 7,251,829 of NC_050182.1, read as the reverse complement.
CTGGCTCCACCGTCATCGATTTCTTCAACAGAATCCAGTCGGTCCCGGATCGCTGTATATACAGACTGTTGAGGCCAGAAGGAAGTACGGCTTTAGACATATTGGCGGGTTTCCGGGAGCGAAGCCGTACAGATGTGCCATTTTTGGACTCCTTGACAATAACTGCGGCAAGTTCAACAATCTATCTTGGACAAGGGGGAATAGTTCTGGTAAGCTGCCACAATCCATCTAAAAGGAAGTAACAGTGTATTTATGGTGTTGTTTAAAAATTCACAGTAAATTGTCTTGGTTTGGTTAATCAATAACTATGTTTACATGCACATAATATTAATTTGTTTGCCTTTATTTAAAAAAGACAATGGGCCTCATTCACCAATATCTTTCTAAGTTTTCTCTTAAATATGTCCTTAAGAAAAGTCTACGTCGGATTCATGACGAGTTCTTAAACAACAGAATTGTTCGCACCTGTGTTCTTAGGATTGATGAATCCCACGTCTTCGTAATTGAAAGCGCGTAATCCAACGAAAATATGTTTGTTGTTAGAATCGGAATGCATTTGGTTTTATTCATGGATGTATTTAAAGACGGTTTTATTTTCTTTAACCATGCAAGTAAGCAAATAAAGTGTGTGAAGCAGCGAACATGGGGAGGAGATGTGAAGAGGTCCAGCCAAATAAATAAGATATGAACGCATCTTACGCTGCTTGGCGGAGGAGTAAACAACGCTGTGGAGAGAAATAGATGGCAACTATGATTTAAAAACGGGAATAATAAAAAACTAACATTTTCATTTTCACTTTTACCGGAGTACTACTGAGGGTCAGCGGCACTGCGCCCAGGCTCTGGAGCACCGGAGCCGGCTTGGAAGCCGATGAAGGATCGGTGGTGCCCACATACAGTATATATCTATGGCAACCAAACTTCACTGGTGAGACAAACGTGTGACGGTCAGGAAGATGTTTTGTCAGAAGGAAAAACTGATCAGAAAATGTAATGGAACATTGTTTAAATGTAGTGTAGAAAGTAGAAAGTATAGATAATTGCTGTAAAATGTAACAAAGTAAAATCCACTCCATTTTGGCCCTATAAATAGCTCGATCAATCACCAAGTAACGCAGGATTTAATCAGTTTAATTGCTGATGTAAATTGCAGTCTTAGTGTTTCTTTGCATACTATTATTTCTTTTTCAACAAATGATCAGAAATACATTACAGTACAATACTATCATTGTAAACAACTGTAGAATTTAATAAAATGCAGTAACCAATTATTTGGAGCAAATTGTCATCACTCAAATGTGCGTAAGAGTGCTCTTGAGAGTTCGTAGATTTTGTTCTTAGCTAAGAACAAATCCAAGATAAGAAAACATTAGTGAATGTCAGAATCCTCGTAAAAAGTGCGTAAGTGGGAACACATTTCTTCGTAAGAACGGTTGATGAATGACGCCCAATAGTCTGACTAAGCTGTTTACATGCATGTATGTATTGGTGATGTTTGAGTCAGTGTTTCCTCCACTCATCTGCTGTGATGTAGGTTGATGACCAAACACCAACGCTCAACGCCACGGCTCAGCTGATTAATGGTGTGGAGTTCTCCAAGGACCAGGATGGAGTCACTGTCCAGATGGATGCACTCACAATCACTTTTGATGGCAACACTGCAGTAATCACAGGTACAGAAAACTAAATCTAGGGCTCCAACTTACATTTATTTTCATTGTCGATTATTATGTAGGTTATTTTCACAGAGGAGTGAAGACATCAGTAAATATTTACATTTAAGAAGCTGGAATGTGAGAATTTATCTTATATCATAAAAAATGACTCCGATTCGATTATCAACATAGTTGGCGATTAATTAAATAGTTCACAAATAATTGATTATTCTTTGCAGCTCTACTTTTCAGAAAAGTGAATTTAAGAATGACATGCTGTCTGGTTAAAAGTCTATTGACTTGTCTTTATTTGTCATTCACCAGGATTTGCTTCAGCTGCAGAAGGCTTGTGTGGAAACCCCACTAACACCACTCAGACCTTCAATCTGGCTGCACAGAAGTCTTCCTCCAGTGTGGCTGGGTACGTCCTAGTCTTAACTTGATGCACAGACTGACATCACCTGCTTATTAATGTTGTATAGACTGAATCACCGTGACTCCGTGCTAACACAAAAACAACTTCCGGGTAGACAAATGGCCGTT